>NW_012323637.1:0-1482 GCF_000151885.1 Dipodomys ordii
CATTTTTATGCTTCTGCTTCTCCTGCTTCTGCTTCTTCTGCTTTCCCTCCTTCTCTTTCTGCTTCTCCTTCTGTTTCTGCTTCTCCTTCTGCTTCTTGTCCTTCTCCTGTTTCTTCTGCTTCTGCTTCTCCTGATTCTGCATATCCTGCTTCTCCTTCTGCTTCTCTTTCTGCTTCTCCTGCTGCTTTTCCTTCTCCTGCTCCTTCTTCTGCTTCTCTTTCTGCTTCTCCTTCTGTTTCTCCTTCTCCTTCTCCTTCTGGTTTTTCTGCTTTTCCTTCTGCTTCTCCTTCTGCTTCTACGTCTTCTGCTACTGCCTCTGCTTCTTCTGTTTCTTCTGCTTCTCCTTATGCTTCTCCTTCTGCTTTTGCTTCTCTTTCTGCTTCTGCTACTCCTTCTGCTTCTCCAGATTCTGCTTCTTCTGATTCTCCTGTATCTCCTTATGCTTCAGGTTCTGCTTCTGCTTCTTCGGCTTCTTCTGCTTCTGCTTCTCCTGCTGCTGCTTCTTCTGCTGCTCCTGCTTCTATTTCTGCTTTTCCTTCTGTTTCTGCTTCTCCTTCTGCTTCTGCTTCTTCTCCTTCCTATGTTTCTTCTGCTTCTGCTTCTCCTGCTTCTCGTTGTGCTTCTCTTTCTACTTCTCCTTCTCCTTCTTCTGCTTCTCCTTCTGCTTCTGCTTCTCCGTCTGCTTCTGCTTCTGCTTCAATTTCTCCTTCTGCTTCTCATTCTGCTCCTGCGTCTTCTGTTTCTTCTGCTTCTCCTGGTTCTGCTTCTCCTGCTTCTCCTACTTCTCGTGCTGCTTCTCCTTCTGCGTCTCTTTCTGCTTCTGCTTATCCTTTTGCTTCTCCTACTCCTAATCCTTCTCTTTCGCCTTCTCCTTCTCTTTCTTCTGCTTCTCCTGCTTCTCCTTCTGCATCTTCTTCTGCTTCTGCTTCTCCTTCTGCTGCTTCTTCTGCTTCTGCTTATCCTTCTTCTGCTTCTCCCTCTGATTCTGCTTCTTATGCTTATTCTTTTTCTTCTGCTTCTGCTTCTCCTTCTTCTGCTCCTTCTGCTTCTACTGCTTCTCCTTCTCCTTCTCCTTCTCCTTCTCCTTCTTCTTCTTCTTCTTCTTCTTCTTCTTCTTCTTCTTCTTCTTCTTCTTCTTCTTCTTCTTCTTCTTCTTCTTCTGCTTCTCTTTCTGCTGCTTCTGCTTTTCCTGCTTCTTCTTCTTCTACTGCTTCTCTATCTGCTTCTCATTCTGCTTCTGCTTCTTCTTCTGCTACTCCTAAATGCTTCTGCGGCTCTTACTTCTCCTACTCCTACTTTCTCCCTTCTCCATCTGCTTTTTTCTGCTTCTCCTGCTTATCCCTACTGCATCTACTTCTGCTTCTGCTTTCTACTTCTGCGGCTTCTTCGGCTACTGTTTCTCCCTTCTGCTTCCCCCTTCTTCTACATCTGCATCACCTTCTGGCTTCTCCTTCGGTTCCCCTTTCTCCTTTCTCATCTTAC
>NW_012323638.1:0-1482 GCF_000151885.1 Dipodomys ordii
GGTAAACAAAGGGAGCACCCTAACGACTCTTCCCATAGGACCAGGAACGCCATTGAATAATGTCGAAAAACAGCTAGGTGTTGATACGTCATCTCTACATGATTGCACTAGCTAGCAAGCGCTCTTTATAACAATACTAAGATATCAAGGAATCGATAAAATTTAATTTAAGCGAGCTATGTTTTAACATTGATTATAAACCGCCACCCCCCGCCTTCGGGCTTCCCTGGAGTCCTGCTTCTAATTATCTCTTTAATATCTCTTTGTCTTCCAGCCCCTGCTTCCTGACCGGATGGTGATATCTGAAGCACTCAGCGGCAACCAGACAGCCAGAGGGGAACGCGAGCCATCCATGCAGGTGGCCTAACCGTCCATCCTCACCCGCCCCCACCCCCGCAGGCGATTACTCGACCACGACCACGACCTCCGACCCCCCCCCGCACCAAAATCCACAACCCTACCCTCGGAACAAAATAAAACAAATTTGCTTGAATCTCACGCTGCCTTTTCTTTGTAATTGACGCAATAGGCGAAGGGGAGGGATCTCATTTCTGGTGCCTGACGGGGGGGGAGGGGGGAGGGGGCGGGAAATTGGAGAAGAGAGAAGAGGGGGCAGAGGGCATCTCAGTGTATCTGTGTGTGTGCGTGCGTGCATCTTTGAGGAAACTCAAAGATCGGACGCGACAGAGCATGTATGTAGTCCAGCCGGACCAATTCACCACTGCTCTGTCTCTTGTCTCTCTGTTTCTGTTTCTCTATTTCTCTCTCTGTGTCTCTCTTTGTCTCTGTCTGTCTGTCTGTCTGTCTGTCTGTCTGTGTGTCTCTCTCTCTCTCTCTCTCTCGTTTGAATTCTCTCTCCCGCCCGCCCGCCCGCCCGCACTCCCTCCCTCCTTTTCCTCTCGACTTGCCAGTCAATCCTGGGGCTTGAGCTACTGTACTGGCGCTCCAACACACAACGGTCCCACTCCGAGCCTGCCTGCCTGCCTGCCTGCCTATGCATGGGCCCCATACTCCAACGAGGCACATCATCATCCCCACCCCACCCCTTCTCTGAAAAGAAGGCAGTCTCTCTCGGGGCCAGCCAGCCTGGGCCGGTTTTCTCAGTCAGTCAGTGCGTGGTTTGTTTGTTCTTTTTTTTCCCCCATGCATTTCATGAGAGAAAACTGCAATTCACAAAACCACCACTAGATGGCGCGCGTTCGCCGTCGACAAGGTGGATGGGGCGGCGGGAGGGGCAAAACACGGGTCGGGTCAGTCACTCACTCAGTCAGTCAGTCCTCACCTACCTGGCAGTGGGGAGTGAGAGTTCTGACATACACATACATATAGGTTGTTATGATTCATTATTATCATCATTTGCTTTTCCTCTGTCGTAGCCATGACGACGGGGAGGGGGGAGGGCAGGGTTTCGACTGCCAGCGGACGTGCTGCGGAGGGGGAGGGGGAGGGGGAGTAGTCGCTCGTTCCCTGGATAGATCCGTC
>NW_012323639.1:0-1482 GCF_000151885.1 Dipodomys ordii
GATTCTGCATCTATTTCAGCTTCTGATTCTCACTAGTGCTGCTCCTTCTCCTTATCCTTTTTCGGCCTCCCCCACTGCATCTACTCCTGCTTCTGTTGTTTATTATTTTCTTCAGCTTCTGCTTCTCCTGCTTCAGCTTCTTCTGCTTCTACTGCTACTCCTTATGATTCTTCTTCATAATCTTCTTCTTCTTCTTCTTCTTCTTCTTCTTCTTCTTCTTCTTCTTCTTCTTCTTCTTCTTCTTCTTCTTCTTCTTCTTCTTCTTCTTCTTCTTCTTCTTCTCTTTCTTCTGCTTCTGCTTTTCCTGCTTCTTCTGGTTCTACTGCTTCTCTTTCTGCTACTCATTCTGCTTCTGCTTCTGCTTCTGCTTCTCCTATTGCTTCTGCTGCTCTTCCTTCTCTTTCTCCTACTTCTACTTCTTCTTCTGCTTCTGCTTCTACTGCTTCTCCTGCTTCTCCTTCTGCATCTCCTTCTGCTTGTGCTTGTCCTTATGCTTATTCTTCTGTTTCTGCTTCTCCTTCTGCTTCTTCTGCTTCTCCTTCTGATTCTCCTTCTGCTTCAGCTTCTGTTTTTCCTTCTCCTTCTCGTTTTTCTGCTTTTCCTTCTGCTTCTCCTTCTACTTCTGCTGCTACTGCTACTGCTTCTGCTTCTTCTGTTTCTTCTGCTTCTCCTTCTGCTTTTGATTCTCTTTCCGCTTCTGCTTCTCCTTCTGCTTCTCATTCTGCTTCTCCAGATTCTGCTTCTTCTGCTTCTCCTGCTTCTCCTTCTGCTTCAGGTTCTGCTTCTGCTTCTTCGGATTCTTATGCTTCTGCTTCTCCTGCTTCAGCTTCTTCTGCTTCCCCTCCTTCTCTTTCTGCTTCTCCTTCTGTATCTGCTTCTCCTTCTGCTTCTGCTTCTTGTCCTTCTCCTTTTTCTTCTTCTTCTGCTTCTCCTGTTTCTACATCTCCTGCTTCTCCTTCTGCCGCTCTTTCTGCTTCTCCTGCTGCTTTTCCTTCTCCTGCTCCTTCTTCTGCTTCTCTTTCTGCTTCTCCTTCTGTTTCTCCTTCTACTTCTCATTCTCGTTCTTCTGCTTTTCCTTCTGCTTCTCCTTCTGCTTCTGCATCTTCTGCTTCTTCTGCTACTGCCTCTGCTTCTTCTGTTTCTTCTGCTTCTCCTGCTTTTGCTTCTCTTTCTGCTTCTGCTTCGCCTTCTGCTTCTCCAGGTTCTGCTTCTCCTGCTTCTGATTCTTCTGCTTCTACTGCTTCTACTTATGCTTCTCCTTCTCCTTCTTCTTCTTCTTCTTCTTCTTCTTCTTCTTCTTCTTCTTCTTCTTCTTCTTCTTCTTCTTCTTCTTCTTCTTCTTCTTCTTCTTCTAATTCTTCTTCTTCTTCTTCTTCTTCTTCTTCTTCTTCTTCTTCTTCATCTTCTTCTTCTTCTCTTTCTTCTTCTTCTTCTTCTTCTTCTTCTTCTTCATCTTCTTCATCTTAAAAAATCATCTTCTTC
>NW_012323640.1:0-1482 GCF_000151885.1 Dipodomys ordii
ATGATGCATTCATAGAATGTGTTCGCTAGTGAGCTTTCTCTATCAATCTCATGCAGAGTCGAGGAGTATTGGTGTGAGCTCTGCTTCGATGGCATTGTAAAATTCCGCTGTAAAACCATGTAGTCGTGGACTTTTCTTTGCTGAGAGGTCTCTTATTGCTGTTTCTATTTCAATGCTTGCTATGGACGTGTTAAAATAGTTTAACTCATGTTGGTTTAGTTGCAGCATGTCAATATTTGCTAGACAAAGGTCCATTTCTGTCAAGTTCTCAGACTTATTAGCATAAAGTTTTGAGAAAGTTCCCTTATAAGATTATGAATAAGAAGAAGAAGAAGAAGAAGAAGAAGAAGAAGAAGAAGAAGAAGAAGAAGGAGAAGGAGAATGAGAAGGAGAAGGAAGGGCAGCTGAAGCAATAGTAGAAGCAGAAGGAGAAGCAGAAGAATGAGGAGAAGAAAGAGAAGCAGGAAAGCACAAATGCAGAAGCAGGAGAAGCAGCAGCAGGAGAAGCCGAAGCAGAAGAAGATGCAGAACGGGAAGCACTAGAAGCAGAAGAAGCAGAAGCAGAAGGAGAAGCAGAAGTAGGAGAAGGAGAAGGAGAAGGAAGGGCAGCAGAAGCAATAGGAGAAGCAGAAGGAGAAGCAGAAGCAGAATGAGAAGCAGAAAGAGAAGCAGTAGAAGCAGAAGAAGCAGGAAAAGCAGAAGCAGCAGAAAGAGAAGAAGAAGAAGAAGAAGAAGAAGAAGAAGAAGAAGAAGAAGAAGAAGAAGAAGAAGAAGAAGAAGAAGAAGAAGAAGAAGAAGAGGAAGAAGAAGAAGAAGAAGAAGAAGAAGAAGAAGAAGAAGAAGAAGAAGAAGAAGAAGAAGAAGAAGAAGAAGAAGAAGAAGAAGAAGAAGAAGAAGATGAAGAAGAAGAAGAAGAAGAAGAAGAAGAAGAAGAAGAAGAAGAAGAAGAAGAAGAAGAAGAAGAAGAAGAAGAAGAAGAAGAAGGAGAAGACGAAGAAGAAGACGAAGAAGAAGAAGAACAAGAAGAAGAACAAGAAGAAGAACAAGAAGAAGAAGAAGAAGAAGAAGAAGCATAAGGAGAAGCATAAGGAGAAGCCGAAGAAGCAGAATCTGAAGTAGGAGAAACAGAAGAAGCACAATCTGAAGCAGAAGCAGAAGAAACAGAAATAGTAGAATAAGCAGAAGCAGAAGCAGCAGGAGAAGCAGAAGAAGAAGACGGAGAAGGCGAAAGAGAAGGATTAGGAGTAGGAGAAGCAAAAGGATAAGCAGAAGCAGAAAGAGACGCAGAAGGAGAAACAGCACGAGAAGTAGGAGAAGCAGGTGAAGCAGAAGCAGGAGAAGCAGAAGAAACAGAAGTTGCAGAAGCAGAATGAGAAGCACAAGGAGAAATTGAAGCAGAAGGAGAAGGAGAAGCAGAAGCCGAAGGAAAAGCAGAAGAAGGAGATGGAGAACAGAAAGAGAAGCAGAAAGAGAAGCAGAACG
>NW_012323641.1:0-1482 GCF_000151885.1 Dipodomys ordii
GGGACATAGCGGGACACAGCGGGGACACAGCGAGACACAGCGAACACAGAGTGGGACACAGTGAGGACACAGCGGGACACAGCGGGACACAGCGGGACACAGCCGGGTCCCAGCAGTGGACACAGCGGGACACAGCGGGGGACACAGCGGGACACAGCGAGGGACACATGGAGGACTCAGCGAGACAAAGCGGGGACACAGCGGCGACTCACCGGGGGACACAGCGGGGGACAAAGCGGGACACCACAGAACACAGTGGGAAACAGCGGGACACAGCGGGGAAACTGCGGGGACACAGGGGGACAAAGCGTGGGACACATAGGGACACAGCTGGGGACACAGTGGGGGACACAGTGGGACACAGCGGGGAACACAGCGAGGACACAGCGGGACCCAGCGGTACACAGCGTCGATACAGCGGGGACACAGCCTTACACAGCGTAGTACACAGCTGTGAACACAACGGGACACAGTGGGGGCACAGCGGGACACAGCGGGACACAGTGGGACACAGCGGGAACAAAGCTTGAGACACAGAGGGGTACAGAGCGGGAGACAGCGGGGGACACAGCGAGGACACAGCGGGACACAGCGCTGACACTGCGGGGGACACAGCGGAGGACACAGCGGGGGACACAGCCGGACACAGCGGGACACAGCGGGGAACACAGGGGGGACCCAGCGGGACCCAGGGCGGGACACAGCGAGGACACATTGGGACACAGCGGGGACACAGCGGGACTCAGCGGGGGACACAGCAGTACACAGCGGGACACAGCGGGACACAGCGGGGGACACAGAGGGGTAAACAGCGGGACACAGCGGGGAACACAGCGAGGACACAGCGGGACCAAGCGGGACACAGCATCGATACAGCAGGGATACAGCATGGACACAGCAGGACACAGCAGGGTACACAGCTGGGTACACAACGGGACACAGCGGGGGACACAGCGAGGACCCAGCAGGACGTAGCGGGGCACACAGCGGGACACAGCGGGACACAGCTTGGGACACAGCGGGACACAGTGGGGACACAGCAGTAGAAACAGCGGGACACAGCGGGACACAGCGTGGGACAAAGTGGGAGATAGCAGGGGACACAGCGAGGACACAGCGGGACATAGTGGCGACACATAGAGGACTCAGCGGGGGACACAGTGGGGGACAGAGCGGGACACAGTGGGACCCAGCGGGGACAAAGCGTGAGACACAGCGGTGGACAGAGCGGGAGACAGAGGCGGACACAGCGAGGACACAGCGGGACACAGCGGGGACACAGAGGTGGCTCAGGGAGGCCACAGTGGGGGACAAAGCGTGACACCACGGAACACAGCGGGACACAGCGTGAAACAGCGGTGAACCTGCGCGGACACAGCGGGACACAGCGGGGGACACAGCGGGACACAGCGGGGACACAGCGGGGACACTGCGGGACCCAGCTAGACACAGCGGGACACAGCATGACACATCGGGGGACTC
>NW_012323642.1:0-1482 GCF_000151885.1 Dipodomys ordii
TCTAGGTTCATCCTCCGTTATTGTTTAAATATTGCAAATGTTGTACAGGTATTAATTTCCATATTGCACGATTGTCCTGCATGCTAGCGAGCCGCCCAGATCGCAAAGAGGAATAACATATAGAATGATCCAACTTTCATTACACATCCCCGCTTGTTATATCGATTTTTAGATCCTTTTCGCTATTCCGCCAGCTGGCGAAAGGAGGATGCCTTACAAGCCTACTCCCCCTCCGCAACACGTCGGCTGGCGGTCGAAACCCTGCCCTCCCCCCTCCCCGTCGTCATGGCTACGACAGAGGAAAAGCAAATGATGATAATAATGAATCATAACAACCTATATGTATGTGTATGTCAGAACTCTCACTCCCCACTGCCGGGTAGGTGAGGACTGACTGACTGAGTGAGTGACTGACCCGACCCGTGTTTTGCCCCTCCCGCCGCCCCATCCACCTTGTCGACGGCGAACGCGCGCCATCTAGTGGTGGTTTTGTGAATTGCAGTTTTCTCTCATGAAATGCATGGGGGAAAAAAAAGAACAAACAAACCACGCACTGACTGACTGAGAAAACCGGCCCAGGCTGGCTGGCCCCGAGAGAGACTGCCTTCTTTTCAGAGAAGGGGTGGGGTGGGGATGATGATGTGCCTCGTTGGAGTATGGGGCCCATGCATAGGCAGGCAGGCAGGCTCGGAGTGGGACCGTTGTGTGTTGGAGCGCCAGTACAGTAGCTCAAGGCAAGTCGAGAGGAAAAGGAGGGAGGGAGTGCGGGCGGGCGGGAGAGAGAATTCAAACGAGAGAGGAGAGAGAGAGAGAGAGAGACAGACAGACAGACAGACAGAGAAAGAGACACAGAGAGAGAAATAGAGAAACAGAAACAGAGAGACAAGAGACAGAGACGTGGTGAATTGGTCCGGCTGGACTACATACATGCTCTGTCGCGTCCGATCTTTGAGTTTCCTCAAAGATGCACGCACGCACACACACAGATACACTGAGATGCCCTCTGCCCCCTCTTCTCTCCTCTCCAATTCCCCCGCCCCCTCCCCCATCCTCCCCCGTCAGGCACCAGAAATGAGATCCCTCCCCTTCGCCTATTGCGTCAATTACAAACAAAAGGCAGCGTGAGATTCAAGCAAATTTGTTTTATTTTGTTCCGAGGGTAGGGTTGTGGATTTTGGTGCGGGGGGGGGTCGGAGGTGGTGGTCGTGGTCGAGTAATCGCCTGCCGGGGGGGGTGAGGATGGACGGTTACGCCACCTGCATGGATGCCTCGCGTTCCCCTCTGGCTGTCTGGTTGCCGCTGAGTGCTTCAGATATCACCATCCGGTCAGGAAGCAGGGGCTGGAAGATAAAGTGATATTAAAGAGATAATTAGGAGCAGGACTCCAGGGAAGCCCGAAGGCGGGGGGGGGCGGGGGGAGGGGGGAGGGAGAGAATGGTGGAGAGGAGGGGAGACGGATCTATCCAGGGAACGAGCGACTGA
>NW_012323643.1:0-1482 GCF_000151885.1 Dipodomys ordii
TCAGTCGCTCGTTCCCTGGATAGATCCATCTCCCCTCCTCTCCACCTTTCTCTCCCTCCCCCCTCCCCCCACCCCGCCCCGGCCTTCGGGCTTCCCTGGAGTCCTGCTCCTAATTATCTCTTTAATATCTCTTTATCTTCCAGCCCCTGCTTCCTGACCGGATGGTGATATCTGAAGCACTCAGCGGCAACCAGACAGCCAGAGGGGAACGCGAGCCATCCATGCAGGTGGCGTAACCGTCCATCCTCACCCCCCCCCCTCAAGCGATTACTCGACCACGACCACGACCTCCGACCCCCCCCCCCGCACCAAAATCCACAACCCTACCCTCGGAACAAAATAAAACAAATTTGCTTGAATCTCACGCTGCCTTTTGTTTGTAATTGACGCAATAGGCGAAGGGGAGGGATCTCATTTCTGGTGCCTGACGGGGAGGGAGGGGCGAGGGGGCGGGGAAATTGGAGATGAGAGAAGAGGGGGCAGAGGGCATCTCCGTGTATCTGTGTGTGTGCGTGCGTACATCTTTGAGGAAACTCAAAGATCGGACGCGACAGAGCATGTATGTAGTCCAGCCGGACCAATTCACCACGTCTCTGTCTCTTGTCTCTCTGTTTCTGTTTCTCTATTTCTCTCTCTGTGTCTCTCTTTGTCTCTGTCTGTCTGTCTGTCTGTCTGTCTGTCTCTCTCTCTCTCTCTCGTTTGAATTCTCTCTCCCGCCCGCCCGCCCGCCCGCACTCCCTCCCTCCTTTTCCTCTCGACTTGCCAGTCAATCCTGGGGCTTGAGCTACTGTACTGGCGCTCCAACACACAACGGTCCCACTCCGAGCCTGCCTGCCTGCCTGCCTGCCTATGCATGGGCCCCATACTCCAACGAGGCACATCATCATCCCCACCCCACCCCTTCTCTGAAAAGAAGGCAGTCTCTCTCGGGGCCAGCCAGCCTGGGCCGGTTTTCTCAATCAGTCAGTGCGTGGTTTGTTTGTTCTTTTTTTTCCCCCATGCATTTCATGAGAGAAAACTGCAATTCACAAAACCACCACTAGATGGCGCGCGTTCGCCGTCGACAAGGTGGATGGGGCGGCGGGAGGGGCAAAACACGGATCGGGTCAGTCACTCACTCAGTCAGTCAGTCCTCACCTACCCGGCAGTGGGGAGTGAGAGTTCTGACATACACATACATATAGGTTGTTATGATTCATTATTATCATCATTTGCTTTTCCTCTGTCGTAGCCATGACGACGGGGAGGGGGGAGGGCGGGGTTTCGACCGCCAGCCGACGTGTTGCGGAGGGGGAGTCTTTTTCACGAAATCAATTCTGTAAATAACTTTAAAAAATTTTTGTAAAAAAATGATCGTTATATTTAATTTTCTTCATAAAAGAATTTTCTATATTATATTTCTTTTTTTGGTAATTGATTTAGAAACACCGTGTTCTTTTTAGAATATAATGAATCTAAATATAAAATATTCCATTTGCTAAT
>NW_012323644.1:0-1482 GCF_000151885.1 Dipodomys ordii
ATCAGTTGTGTCCCTCTGTCTGCATGTGTGTCCCCGCTGTCCCCCGCTGTGTCCCCCGCTGTGTCCCGCTGTGTCCCCGCTCTGACCCGCTGTGTCCCGCTGTGTCCCTCTGTGTCGACCCCTGTGTCCCCCTTTGTCCCCGCTGTGTCTTTGATGTGTCCCCAGCTAAGTCCCGCTGTGTCCCCCGCTGTGTCCCGCTGTGTCCCGCTGTGTCCCTCTGTGTCACCCCCTGTGTCCCCCTTTTGTCCCTGCTGTTTCCCACTGTGACCCCCACGCTGTCCTGCTGTGTCCCCATTGTCCACCGGTGTGTCCCCTCTGTCCCGCGCTGTGTCCCGCTGTGTCCCGATGTATCCCGCTGTGTCGCCGCTTTGTCATTTCTGTGTCACGCTGTGTCCCGATGTGTCCACGCTTTGTCCCGCTCTGTCCCAGGCTGTGTCCCGCTATGTCCCCCGCTGTGTTCCGCTGTGTCGCTGCTGTGTCCCGCTGTGTCCCCGCTGTGTCCCCGGTGTGTCTCGGCTGTGTCCCGCTGTGTCCCCGCTGTGACCCCGCTGTGTCCCCGCTGTGTCCCACTCTGTCCCCACTGTATCCTGCTTTGTCCCGCTGTGTAGCCCGCTGTGTCCAGCTGTGTCCCCCGCTGTGTCCTGTTGTGTTTCCCACTGTGTCCCGCTGTGTCCTGCTGTGTCCTGCTGTGTACCGATGTGTCCCCGCTGTGTCCCCGCTGTGTCTCCTTGCTGTCCCCCGCTGTGTCCCCACTGTGTTCCGCTGTGTCCCCGCTGTGTCCCTGCTGTGTCTCTCTGCTGTCCCCAGCTGTGTCCCCGGTGTGTCCCGCTGTGTCCCCATTTGTGTCCCACTGTGGCTTTGCTGGGTCCCGCTGTGTCCTCGCTGTGTCCTAGTTGTTTCCCGCTGTGTCCTGCTGTGTCCCCTCTGTCCCCCGCTATGTCCCCTACTGTGTCCCCGCTGTGTCCAGCTATGTCCCGTTTTGTCCCGCAGTGTCCCGCTGTGTCCCCTGCTGTGTCCCCCGCTGTGTCCTGCTGTGTCCCGTTGTGTCCTTGCTGTGTCTCCGCTGTGTCCTGCTGTGTCCCTCTGTGTCCCCGCTGTCCCCCGCTGTGTCCCCTGCTGTGTCCCCGCTGTGTCCCGATGTGTCAACTCTGTGTCCCACTGTGTCCCGCTGTGTCCCCGCTGTGTCCCCGCTGTGTCCCGCTGTGTCCCTGGTGTGTCCTCACTGTGTACCGCTATGTCCCTCTGTGTCCCCGCTGTGTCCCACTGTGTTCCCCGCTGTTTCCCCGCTGTGTCCCCGCTGTGTCCTCCTGTGTCCCGATGTGTCCTCGCTGTGTCCTTCTGTATCCCGCTGTGTCCCCCGCTGTGTCCCCCACTATTTCCCCGCGGTGACTTGCTGTGTCCATGCTGTGTCCCCCGCTGTGTCCCGCTGTGTCCCCCGCTGTGTTCCCCGCTGTGTCCCACTGTATCCTCGCTGTGTCCCCA
>NW_012323645.1:0-1481 GCF_000151885.1 Dipodomys ordii
CACAGCCAGTAACATAGTAGAACAATTTTAGAATTTGGTAAGTACTATTTGAAAATGAACATCCCCAATAACTGCACAGACTTACATAACAAGAAGTTTTAGCTGACTTTTGGACTTTGGGGAACAAACACATTAGTAGTAGTATACTATGCTTGCGGCTAAGAACACGTGTTTTTTTTACTTTCTCAACCTCAAGAAACATTGTTGGATGTGCTAATGGTCCCAGAGGAAGACAGCAGCCATACAAGCAAATATTAGTTGAGAACAGACGTACAGTAACAACACAGGCACAGAGTACAAATTTGCCTAAGGAAGCTGAAAATTAGCAGCTTGCATTAATACCTAAGATATCTTTGACTTCCTGTCCTCCTCTTGTGAGCAGAAACTTGTATTCTCAAGGGAGTGTTTGCATAAAAACCTCCCACAAGAAAAAGAGTTGCTAATGGTTAAGGCTTTGCATAGTGGGGAAGTTTTTGGTTTCTAAAATCCCATATAAGAAGTACCTTTTTTTGGGGGAGGGGTCCGGTCGTGGGCCTGAACTCTGGGCCTGGGCGCTGTCCCTCAGCTCTTCAGCTCAAGGCTAGCGCTCTACCACTTGAGCCACTTCCAGCTTTTTTTTTTTTGCTTATGTGGTGCTGAGGAATCGAACCCAGGGCCTCATGCATGCAAGGCAAGTGCTCCACCACTGAGCCACCTTCTCAGCCCAGTACCTTTTTTCTTTACACACAGAAAACCACAGGGCTCCGCAAGAGTCTCAGACATTGGCTTACGTTAACCTAACCAGGTGAGCACCCATCAGAGACCTGACAAGGTTTTCGTCTTTGAAACGTTTTTATTGAAAGCAGAATTGAGTGCCAGGTGCTGGCGATTCGCACCCGTGAATCCCCAATCAAGAGGGTGAGATCCGAGGATGCTGGTTCGAAGTCAACTCAAGGCAGGTAGATCCGGGCGGCTCATCGAGCAGCAGAAAGCTCGAAAAGAGGGTGCGGCTCACGGGGGAGAGTGCCAGCCCCGAGCGTGAACGGCCAGGCCGGACTGCCAGGTTCCGAGTCCAAGCGAGAACCGGCACAGACCGAACCAACCCCACCAAACAGCGCATCGGTGTCCCTCCGCGGGAACTTTCTAGATGAGAAGGCGTGCACCGCCCGAGCTCTCAAGCCTGCTGGTGGAGGCGCGACGCGAACTCGCCGTCTGAACGCGAGGGCCGCCAAGTCCCGGGGGGGGGCGGGGGACTCGCGCTCCCGGGTGGGCACGAGCCGAGTCCTCGAGCCGCCAAGTCCCCGGGCCACCGAGTCCACGGGCCGGGAGGCCGTTTGTCCGCGCGAACCGGAGCCGTTCCTCGCGGCCGGGACCGTTGCGAATCGAACGCAACGCTTTAGCACGAGCGGGGCGCGCGGTGCAGCCGGTTCATCCCGTGTAACCGAAGTACTGGAACGCCAACCTACCCACCGGGTCCGCCGAAGCCCCTCCGCGCGGGCCGC
>NW_012323646.1:0-1481 GCF_000151885.1 Dipodomys ordii
CATGCTTTCTTCTGCTTCTCTTTCTGCTTCTCCTTCTGCTTCTGCTTCTCCTTCTGCTCCTTCTCCTTCTTCTGTTTCTTCTTCTTCTGCTGCTTCTCCCGCTTCTGCTTCTTCTGCTTCTCCTGCTTGTCCTTCTCCTTCTGCTTCTCCTTCTCCTTCTTCTGCTCTTTCTTCTTCTGCTTCTGCTTCTTCTGATTCTCCAACTTCTCCTTCTTCTTTTCCTTCTGTTTCTGCTTCTCTATCTGCTTCTGCATCTCCTTCTGCTTCATCTTCTGCTGCTCCTTCTCCTTCTTCTGTTTCTCCCTCTGCTTCTGCTACTTATGCTTCTTCTTTTTCTTCTGCTTTTGCTTCTCCTGCTTCTTCTGCTTCTCGTGCTTCTCTTTCTGCTTCTGCTTATCCTTCTGTTTCTCCTACTCCTATTCCTTCTCTTTCTCTTTCTCCTTCTTCTTCTTCTGCTTCTCCTGCTGCTCCTTCTTCTGCTTCTTCTGCTTTTTCTGTTTCTTCTTCTACTTCTGCATCAGCTTCTGCTTCTTCTGCTTCTCCTTCTGCTTCTCCTTCTGCTTCTGCTCTTCTCCTTCTTCTGCTTCTGCTTCTCCTGCTTCTTTTTCTGCTTCTCCTACTTCTCCTTCTGCTTCTCCGTCCCATTCTTCTTCTCCTTCAATTTCTCCTTCTTGTGCTTCTCATTCTGCTTCTGCTTCTGCTTCTCCTGCTTCTGCTTCTTCTGTTTCTCCTTCTGCTTCTCTTTCTGCTTCTAATTCTGCTTCTGCTCCTCCTACTCCTAATCCTTCTCTTTCTCCTTCTTCTTCTTCTGCTTCTCGATCTGCTTCTGTTTCTTCTGCTTGTTCTGTTTCTTCTGCTTCTGCTTTTCTAGCTTCTGCTGCTTCTGCTTCTCCTTCTGCTTCAGGTTCTCCTTCTGCTTCTTGGGCTTCTTCTGTTTCTTCTTCTTCTGCTTCTCCTGCTACAGCTTCTTCTGCTGCTCTTTCTGCTTCTCCTGCTGCTTTTCCTTCTCCTGCTCCTTCTTCTGCTTCTCTTTCTGCTTCTCCTTCTGTTTCTCCTTCTACTTCTCCTTCTCGTTCTTCTGCTTTTCCTTCTGCTTCTCCTTCTGCTTCTGCATCTTCTGCTTCTTCTGCTACTGCCTCTGCTTCTTCTGTTTCTTCTGCTTCTCCTTCTGCTTTTGCTTCTCTTTCTGCTTCTGCTTCGCCTTCTGCTTCTCCAGGTTCTGCTTCTTCTGCTTCTCCTGCTTCTACTTCTGCTTCAGGTTCTGCTTCTGCTTCTTCGGCTTCTTCTGCTTCTGCTTCTCCTGCTGCTGCTTCTTCTGCTTCTCCTGCTTCTCTTTCTGCTTTTCCTTCTGTTTCTGCTTCTCCTTCTGCTTCTTCTCCTTCTTCTGTTTCTTCTGTTTCTGCTTCTCCTGCTTCTGCTTCTCCTGCTTCTCGTTCTGCTTCTCTTTCTGCTTCTCCTTCTCCTACTTCTGCTTCTACTTG
>NW_012323647.1:0-1481 GCF_000151885.1 Dipodomys ordii
GTTGTGCCCCGCTGTGTCCCGCTGTGTCCCGCTGTGTCTGCTGTGTCCCCCGCTGAGTCCCGCTGTGTACCCGCTGTGTACCAATGTGTCCTCACTGTGTTCCCTGCTGTGTCCCTCTGTGTCCTCGCTGTGTCCCCCGCTGTGTCCCGCTTTGTCCTCGCTGTGTCCACCGCTGTGTCCCGCTGTGTCCACCGCTGTGTACCGCTGTGTCCCCAGTTGTGTCCCACTGTGTCCCGCTGTGGCCCCCGCTGTGTCCCCCGCTGTGTCCCGCTGTGTCCCCCGCTGTCTCCCGCTGTGTCCACTGCTGTGTCCCCGCTGTGTCCCGCTTTTTCCCCCGCTGTGTCCCGCTGTGTCCTCGCTGTGTCTCCCGCTGTGTCCCGCTGTGTCCTCGCTGTGTCCCCTGCTGTGTCCCGCGGTGTCCCCCGCTGTGTCCTGTTGTGTCCCGCTTTGTCCCGCTGTGTCCCTGCTGTGACCCTCAGTGTCCCAGTGTGTCCCCGCTGTGGCCCCTCTGTGTCCCGCTGTGTCCCGCTCTGTCCCTGCTGTGTCCTGCTGTCACGCTGTGTCCCCACTTTGTGCCCGCTGTGTCCCGCTGTGTACTCCGTTGTGTCAGGCTGTGTCCCCCGCTTTGTCCCGCTGTGTCCCCGCAGTGTCGCCGCTGTGTGCCGCTGTGTCACACTGTGTCCCATGGTGTCCTGCTTTGTCCCCAGCTGTGTCCCCCGCTGAGTATCCTCGGTGACCTGCGGTGTCCTCGCTGTGTGCCCCGCTTTCTCCCACTTTGTCCCACGCTGTGTCCCACTGTGTCCTCGCTGTGTCCCGCTGTGTCCCGCTCTCTGTCCCGCTGTTTCCCGCTGTGTCCCCCGCTGTGTCCCGCTGTGTCCCCGCAGGGTCACCGCTGTTTCGCGCTGTGTCCCGCTGTGTTCGGTGGTGTCCCGCTTTGTTCCCCGCTGTGTCCCCAGCTGAGTCCCCGCTGTGTCTCCGCTGTGTCCCCGCTGTGTCCCGCTGTGTCCTCGCTGTGTCCCCCGCTGTCTCCCGCTCTGTCCCCCGCTGTGTCTCACGCTTTATCCCATCTGTGTCCCACTCTGTCCCGCTGTGTCCCGCTGTGTCCACCACTGTGTCCCTTTGTGTCCCCAGCTGTGTAACCTGCTGTGTAACGCTGTGAATCCCGCTGTATCGACCCTGTGTCACGCTTGGTTCTGCTGTGTCCTCGCTGTGTCCACCGCTGTGTCCCGCTATGTCCACCGCTGTGTCCCGCTGTGTCCCCCGCTCTGTCCCGCTGTGTCCACCACTGTGTCCCGCTGTGTCCCCCAAGTGTCCCGCTGTGTCCCCTGCTGTCTCCCGCTCTGTCCCCCGATGTGTCTCACGCTTTGTCCCCGCTGTGTCCCACTGTGTTCTGCTGTGTCCCGCTGTGCCCCCACTGTGTCCCGTTGTGTCACACAGCTGTGTACCCCGCTGTGTAACGCTGTGTAACGCTGTGTCTCCGC
>NW_012323648.1:0-1481 GCF_000151885.1 Dipodomys ordii
TCTGTTCTCTGCTTCTCATCTCTGTTCTTCTGATTCTACTTTGCTTCTCCTCTTCTCCTTCTCTTTCTGCTTCTACTTCTGCTCTGATTCTCCTGTTTCTCCTTCTTATTCTCCTTCTGTTTCTGATTCTCTTTCTGCATCTGCTTCTCCTTCTGCTGCTCCTTCTCCTTCTCCTTCTTCTGCTTCCCCCACTGCTTCTGCTTCTGCTTCTTTTGCTTATTCTTTATCTTCTGCTTCTCCTGCTTCTGCTTCTCCTGCTTCTGCTTCTTCTGCTTCTCTTTCTGCTTCTCCTTCTTCTCCTTCTTCTTCTTCTTCTTCTTCTTCTTCTTCTTCTTCTTCTTCTTCTTCTTCTTCTTCTTCTTCTTCTTCTTCTTCTTCTTCTTCTTCTTCTTCTTCTCTTTCGTCTGCTTCTGCTTTTCCTGCTTCTTCTGCTTCTACTGCTTCTCTTTCTGCTTCTCATTCTGTTTCTGCTTCTCCTTCTGCTTCTCCTATTCCTTCTTCTGCCTTTCCTTCTCCTTCTCCTTCTCCTACTTCTGCTTCTCCTGCTTTTGCTTCTTCTGCTTGTCCTGCTCCTCCTTCTGCATCTTCTTCTGCTTCTGCTTCTCCTTCTGCTGCTTCTTCTGCTTCTGTTTCTCCTTCTTCTGCTTCTCCTTCTGCTTCTCCTTCTGCTTCTCCTTCTGCTGCTCCTTCTGCTTCTCGTTCTGCTTCTGATTCTCCTTCTGCTCTTCCTACTCCTAATCCTTCTCTTTCTCCTTCTCCTTCTTCTTCTTCTGCTTCTCGTTCTGCTTCTGCTTCTGCTTCTTCTGCTTGTTCTGTTTCTTCTGCTTCAGGTCCTGCTTCTGCTTCTTCGGCTTCTTCTGTTTGTTGTTCTTCTGCTTCTCCTGCTACTGCTTCTTCTCCTTCTCTTTCTGCTTCTCCTTCTGCTTCTGCTTCTCCTTCTGCTCCTTCTCCTTCTTCTGTTTCTTTTTCTTCTTCTTCTTCTTCTTCTTCTTCTTCTTCTTCTTCTTCTTCTTCTTCTTCTTCTTCTTCTTCTTCTTCTTCTTCTTCTTCTTCTTCTTCTTCTTCTGTTTCTTCTACTTCTTCTGCTTCTTCTGCTTCTCCCGCTTCTGCTTCTTCTGCTTCTCCCACTTCTGCTTCTTCTGCTTCTCCTTCCTTTCCTCTGCTTCTGCTTTTTCTTCTCCTTCTTCTGCTTCTGATTCTGCTTCTTCTGATTCTCCAACTAATCCTTCTTCTTCTCCTTCTGTTTCTGCTTCTCTTTCTGCTTCTGCATCTCCTTCTGCTTCACCTTCTGCTGCTCCTTCTGTTTCTCCCTCTGCTTCTGCTTCTGCTTCTTATGCTTCTTCTTTTTCTTCTGTTTCTGCTTCTCCTGCTTCTGCTTCTATGCTTCTACTGCTTCTTCTTCTGCTTCAGCTTCTTCTGCTTCTACTTCTCTTTCTATTTCTGCTCTCCTGCTGTTTTCTGCTTCTCTGCTGCTTCTCTTC
>NW_012323649.1:0-1481 GCF_000151885.1 Dipodomys ordii
GCCGGAGTGCGGCAGGCAGCGGGCTAGGAGTGAAGACTAGGAGTGAAGACGTGCGGGCCAGCCAGCGGTCTTCCCGGCCCCACCCCCCAGGCACACCCTCCTCGCCCAGCAGGCGTGATCCCCAGAACAATACAGGGCCCAGGCCAGCCCCAGGAAGCCAAGGCAGACAGCCACGCTGGGTGTGAGCCACCCACCAGCCTGCTTTTGGGCCGAGTTCCCTGCCACTGTGGGGGCTAGGCTGGGACGGGCCGGGGATGGAGAGAGGCCACCCGGGAGACGGAGCACCTGCACCCCGTTGCTGGCCTGAGGGCCTGCGACGCGCCCCGGCCACGCCTCCCTCTCAGCAACACGTCGGCTGGTCAGACAGGCAGCGCCCTACCCCCTCCCCGTCGTCATGGATACGACAGAGGAAAAGCAAATGATGATAACAATGAATCATAACAACCTATATGTATGTGTATGTCAGAACTCTCACTCCCCACTGCCGGGTAGGTGAGGACTGACTGACTGAGTGAGTGACTGACCCGACCCGTGTTTTGCCCCTCCCGCCGCCCCATCCACCTTGTCGACGGCGAACGCGCGCCATCTAGTGGTGGTTTTGTGAATTGCAGTTTTCTCTCATGAAATGCATGGGGGAAAAAAAAGAACAAACAAACCACGCACTGACTGATTGAGAAAACCTGCCCAGGTGGCTGGCCCCGAGAGAGACTGCCTTCTTTTCAGAGAAGGGGTGGGGTGGGGATGATGATGTGCCTCGTTGGAGTATGGGGCCCATGCATAGGCAGGCAGGCAGGCAGGCAGGCTCGGAGTGGGACCGTTGTGTGTTGGAGCGCCAGTACAGTAGCTCAAGCCCCAGGATTGACTGGCAAGTCGAGAGGAAAAGGAGGGAGGGAGTGCGGGCGGGCGGGCGGGCGGGAGAGAGAATTCAAACAAGAGAGAGAGAGAGAGAGAGACAGACAGACAGACAGACAGACAGACAGACAGAGACAAAGAGAGACACAGAGAGAGAAATAGAGAAACAGAAACAGAGAGACAAGAGACAGAGACGTGGTGAATTGGTCCGGCTGGACTACATACATGCTCTGTCGCGTCCGATCTTTGAGTTTCCTCAAAGATGCACGCACGCACACAGATACACTGAGATGCCCTCTGCCCCCTCTTCTCTCCTCTCCAATTCTCCCGCCCCCTCCCCCCTCCCCCCCCCGTCAGGCACCAGAAATGAGATACCTCCCCTTCGCCTATTGCGTCAATTACAAACAAAAGGCAGCGTGAGATTCAAGCAAATTTGTTTTATTTTGTTCCGAGGGTAGGGTTGTGGATTTTGGTGCGGGGGGGGTCGGAGGTCGTGGTCGTGGTCGAGTAATCGCCTGCGGGGGTGGGGGGTGAGGATGGACGGTTACGCCACCTGCATGGATGGCTGGCGTTCCCACTCTGGCTGTCTGGTTGCCGCTGAGTGCTTCAGATATCACCATCCGGTCTGA
>NW_012323650.1:0-1481 GCF_000151885.1 Dipodomys ordii
GAAGGTGAAGCAGAAGGAGATGCAGAAGCAGAAAGAGAAGCAGAAACAGAAGGAGAAGAGAAGGAGAAGATGGAGAATCGGAAGGTGAAGTAGAAGGAGATGCAGAAGCAGAAAGAGAAGAAGAAACAGAAGGAGAAGAAGAAGGAGAAGTTGGAGGATCAGAAGAAGCAGAAGCAGAAAGAGAAGGAGAAGAAGGAGAAGCAGAAGGAGAAGGACAAGCAGGAGAAGCAGAAGAAGCAGAAGCGGGAGAAGCAGAAGAAGTAGAAACAGAAGAAAGAGAAGGAGCAGAAGGAGAAGCAGAAGCAGAAGGAGAAGCAGAAAGAGAAGCAGAAGAAGCAGAAGAAGCAGTAGGAGGAGAAGCAGAAGCAGAAGAAACAGAAGAAGCCCAAGAAGCAGAAGGAGAACCTGAAGCAGAAGGACAAGCAGAAGCAGCAGAAGCTGGAAAAGCAGAAGCAGAAGAAACAGA
The DNA here is from genome assembly GCF_000151885.1 of Dipodomys ordii. Taxonomy (NCBI): domain Eukaryota; kingdom Metazoa; phylum Chordata; class Mammalia; order Rodentia; family Heteromyidae; genus Dipodomys; species Dipodomys ordii. Next base: position 467 of record NW_012323650.1, read on the forward strand.
ACAAGGAGAAGAAGCAGAAGCAGAACGAGAAGCAGAAGAAGAAGAAGGAGAAAGAGAAGGATTAGGAGTAGGAGGAGCAGAAGGAGAATCCAAAGCAGAAAGAGAAGCAGAAGGAGAAGCAGAAGGAGAAACAGAAGAAGCAGAAGTAGGAGAAATAGAAGCAGAATGAGAATGACAAGCACAAGAAGGAGAAATTGAAGGAGAAGGAGAATGAGACGGAGAAGCAGAAGGAGAAGTAGGAGAAGCAGAAGAAGAAGCAGGAGAAGCAGAAGCAGAAGAAACAGAAGAAGGAGAAGAGCAGAAGCAGAAGCAGACGTAGAAGCAGAAGCAAAAGGAGAAGCAGAAGAAGCAGAAGCTGAAGCAGAAGAAGAAGAACCAGAAAAAGCAGAAGAAAAAGGAGAAGCAAAAGAAGGAGAAGGAGAAGCAGAGGCAGAAGAAGAAGCATAAGGACAAGCACAAGCAGAAGGAGATGCAGAAGGAGAAGCAGGAGAAGCAGAAGAAGCAGAAGATGAAGGAGAAGCAGAAGTAGGAGAAGGAGAAGGAGGAGAAGCAGAAGCAGAAGGAGAAGCAGAGCGGAATGAGAAGCAGAAAGAGAAGCAGGAGAAACACAAAAAGCAGAAGCAGGAGAAGCCGAAAGAGAAGAAGCAGAAGAAGCAGAATCAGAATCAGAAGTACAAGCAGAAGCAGAAGGAGAAGCAGCAGAAGAAGTAGAATCAGAAATTCAGGCAGGAGAAACAGAAGAAGCAGAAGCAGAAGCAGAAGGCGAAGCAAAAAGAGAAGGAGGAGAAGGAGAAGTAGAAGAAGCAGCAGAAGGAGAAGCAGCAGAAGAAGCAGAAAAACAAGCAGGAGAAGCAGAAGCACAAAGAGAAGTAGAAGCAGAAGAAGCAGAAGCAGAATAAGAAGCAGTAGAAGCATAAGAAGCGGAAGCAGGAGAAGCGGAAGCGGAAGATAAAGAAGAAGCATAAGAAGCAGAAGCAGAGGGAGAAACAGAAGAAGGAGAAAGAGCAGCAGAAGG
>NW_012323651.1:0-1481 GCF_000151885.1 Dipodomys ordii
GCGGGACACAGCTGGAAAGAGCGGGACACAGCGGGGGACACACCGGGGACACAGCGGGACACAGCAGGGGACACAGCGGGGACACAGCGGGACACAGTGGGGACACAGCGGGACACAGCGGGACACAAAGGGACACAGCAGGGACACAGCGGGGGACAAGGCGGGACACAGCGAGGACACAGCGGGACACAGGAGGACCCAACGGGACACAGCGGGGACACCGCAGAGGACACAGCAGGACACAGAGGGGACACAGAGGGACTCAGCGGTTGCACAGTGAGGACACACCAGGGACAGAGCGGGAAACAGCGGAGACACAGCAGGGACACAGTGAGACACAGCGAGGACACAGCGGGACACAGCGTGGGATACAGAGGGGGACAGCGGTGACACACCGGCGGACAGCGGGGACACAGCGGGACACAGCGGGACACATTGGGGGACACAGTGGGACACAGCGGGGGACACAGCGAGGACACAGCGGGACACAGCGGGGACACAGCGGGGGACAGTGGGGCCAAACCGGGGAACAACGGAGATACAGCGGAACACAGCTAGGACACAGCGGGGACACAGCGGTGACACAGCAGGGGACACAGTGGGACACAGCAGGGGATACAGCGAGGACACACAGGTCACATAGGGGGACACTGCGGGACACAGTGGGACACAGCGGGGACACAGGGGGACATAGCAGTTACACAGCGTGGACACACCAGGGACACAGCGGGACACAGCGGGGACACAGCGGGGACACAGCGGGGGACACAGTGGGGGACAGAGCGGTAAACAGCGGGGGACACAGCGGGACTCAGCGGGGGACACAGCAAAGAACACAGTGGGACACAGCGGGGGACACAGGGGAACACAGCGGGACACAGCCGGACACAGCTGGGGACACAGCGGGTGCCACAGCGGGGAAACAGCGGGAAACAGCGGGGGACACAGCGAGGACACAGCAGGACACAGCGGGGGACACAGCAGGACACAGCGGGGTACACAGAGGCAGACACAGTGGTACACATCGGGACAAGGCGGGGACACAGCAGGACACAGCGGGAAACAGCGGGGGACACACCGGTGGAGAGCAGGCACATAGCGGGACAAAGCGGGACACAGCGGGACACAGCGGGGAACACAGAGGGACACACAGCTGGACACAGCGGGACACAGCGGGGGACACAGCGGGTCACAGTGGGGAAATAGTGGGGGACACAGTGGGGGATACAGCGGGATACAGAAGGACACAGCGAGGACACAGCGGGACACCGGAGGACACAGCGGGGACACAGTGGGGACACAGCGGGGGACACCGTGGGACACAGCGGGGACAGAGGGACTCAGCAGTTACACAGCGAAGACACACCAGGGACACAGCCGGACACAGCGGAGACACAGCAGGGACACAGTGAGACACAGCGAGGACACAGTGGGACACAGCGTGGGATACAGCGGGGGACAGCGGTGACACACCGACGTGA
>NW_012323652.1:0-1481 GCF_000151885.1 Dipodomys ordii
GGAAAAGCTGCTGGTGATTTTTGAAAGAGAAGCAGAAGGAGAAGCTGGAGATGCTGATACTTGAGAAGCAGAAGCAGAAGAAACAGGAGATAGACTAGAAGCAGAAGCAGAAGGAGAAGCAGAAACAGAAGGAGAAGCAGATACTGAAGGAGGGGAAGCAGAAGAAGCAGAAGCAGACAAAGAAGCAGAAGAAGGAGAAGGAGAAGCCAGAGAATAAGAAGAAGCAGATGGAAAAGCACAAGCAGAAGGAGATGCAGAAGGAGAAGCAGGAAATGCAGAAGACGCATAAGCAGAAGGAGAAGAAGAAGGAGAAGAATCAGAATCTGAAGAAGCAGAAGCAGAAATAGAAAGAGAAGCCGACGAAGAGAAGTAGATCGAGAAGCAGGAGAAGCTGAAGAAGCACAAGCGGGAGAAGCAGAAGAAGAAGAAACAGAAGAAGGAGAAGGAGCAGAAGCAGAAGGAGAAACAGAAGGAGAAGCAGAAAGAGAAGCAGGAAAATCAGAAGAAGCAGAAGCAGGAGAAGTAGAAGGAGAAGAAACAGGAGAAAGACAAGAAGCATAAAGAGAAGCAGTAGAAGCAGAAGATGCAGGAAATGTAGAAGCAGAAGAAAGAGAAGAAGAAGAAGAAGAAGAAGAAGAAGAAGAAGAAGAAGAAGAAGAAGAAGAAGAAGAAGAAGAAGAAGAAGAAGAAGAAGAAGAAGAAGAAGAAGAAGCATAAGGAGAAGCATAAGGAGAAGTATAAGGAGAAGCAGTAGAAGGAGAAGAAGCAGAAGCAGGAGAAGCTGAAGCAGAAGAAAAAGAATAAGCAAAAGAAGCAGAAGCAGAAGCAGTGAGAGAAGCAGAAGAAGGAGAAGGAGAAGGAGCAGCAGAAGGAGAAGCACAAGCAGAAAGAGAAGCAGAAACAGAAGGAGAACAAGAAGGAGAAGCAGGAGAATCAGAAGAAGCAGAAAGAGAAGGAGAAGAAGGAGAAGCAGAAGTGGAATCAGAAGAAACAGAAGAAGAAGAAGAAGAAGAAACAGAAGCAAAAGAAACAGAAGAAGGAGAAGAGCAGAAGCAGAAGCAAAAGGAGAAGCAGAAGCTGATGGTGAAGCAGAAAGAGAAGCAGGAGAACCAGAAGATGCAGGAGAAGCAGAAGCAGAAGAAACAGGAGAATTTGATGAAGCAGAAGCAGAATTTGAAGCAGAAGGAGAAACAGAAGAAGCACAATCTGAAGCAGAAGCAGAAGAAACAGAAATAGTAGAATAAGCAGAAGCAGAAGCACCAGGACAAGCAGAAGAACAAGAAGGAGAAGGTGAAAGAGAAGGATTAGGAGTAGGAGAAGCAAAAGGATAAGCAGAAGCTGAAAGAGATGCAGAAGGAGAAGCAGCACGAGAAGTAGGAGAAGAAGCATGAGATGCAGAAGAAACAGAAGTCGCTGAAGCAGAATGAGAAGCAGAAGGAGAAATTGAAGCAGAAGGAGAAGATGAAGCAGAAGGAGAATCA
>NW_012323653.1:0-1481 GCF_000151885.1 Dipodomys ordii
GGAGACAGTGGGGGACACAGCGAGGACACAGTGGGGCACAGTGGCGACACAGAGGGGACTCAGCGGGGGACACAGCGGGGGACAAAGTGGGACACAACTGGACACAGTGTGACACAGCGGGACACAGCGGGGACACTGCGGAGACACAGCAGGACAAAGCGGGGGACACAGCGGGACACAGCTGGACACAGCGGGGTACACAGCAGGACACAGTGGGCACACAGCGGTTACACAGCGGGACACAGCGGGACACAGCGGGGAACACAGCGGGACACAGCCGGACACAGCGGGACACAGCATGGACACAGCGGAAGACACAGCGGGACACAACGGGCCACAGCGGGGGACACGGCAGGACACAGCGGGGCAGAGGGGGGACACAGCGGGAAACAACGGGGAACACAGCGAGGACACAGCGGGACACAGCGGGACACAGCGTCGATACAGCAGGGACACAGCATTACAAAGCATTACACAGCGGGACAATGCGGGACACAGTGGGACACAGACGGGACAAAGCGTGAGACACAGCGGGGGACAGAGCGGGAGACAGCGGGGGACACAGCGGGGTCACAGCGGGGGACACAGCGGGGGACAAAGCGGGACACCATGGAACAGAGCGGGACACAGCGGGAAACAGCGGTGACCCTGCGGGGACACAGCGGGACACAGCGGGGGACACAGCGGGACACAGCGGGACACAGAGGGGGACACAGCGGAACACAGTGGGGGACAGAGCGTGGGACACAGCAAGACACAGCGGGGAAAAAGCTGGACATAGCGGGGTACACAGCGGGACACAGCGGGGACACAGCAGGGGACACAAAGGGACACAGTGGGGGACACAGCGGGACACAGCGGAACACAGTGGGAAACAGCGGGGACAAAGCGTGAGACACAGCGGGGGACAGAGCAGGAGACTGCAGGGGACACAGCGAGGACACAGCGGGACACAGCGTGGACACAGCGGGAACTCAGCGGGGGACACAGCGGGGGACAAAGCCAGACACCACGGAACACAGCGGGACACAGCGGGAAACAGCGGTGACTCTGCGGGGACACAGCGGGACACAGCGGGGGACACAGTGGGACACAGCGGGTGGACACAGCCGAACACAGTTGGGGACAGAGAGTGGGACACAGCAAGACACAGCGGGGACCAAGCTGGACACAACGTGGTACAGAGCGGGACACAGCGGGACACAGCGGGACACACGGGACACAGTGGGGGACACAGCGAGGACATAGCTGGACACAGCGGGGGACACATTGAGGACACAGCGGGACATAGCAGGTAAACAGCTTGACACAACAGGACACAGCAATGGACACAGTGGGACACAGCGGGGAACACAGCCAGACACAGCGGGGGACACAGAGGGGGACATAGCGGGACATAGACAGACACAACGGGGGACACAGGTGGGACACAGCGGGACAAAGCGGGGACACAGCGGAGGACACAGCATGCACACAGCGGG
>NW_012323654.1:0-1481 GCF_000151885.1 Dipodomys ordii
GAGAGGACACAGCGGGACACAGCGGGGGACACAGCGAGGACACAGCGGTGACACAGCGGGGGACCCAGCGAGGACACAGCGGGACACAGCGGGGGACCCAGCGAGGACACAGCGGGACACAGCGGGGTACCCAGCGAGGACACAGCGGGACACAGCGGGGGCACACAGCGGGACACAGCGGAGGACCCAGCGAGGACACAGGGGGACACTGCGGGGGACACAGCGAGGACACAGCGGGGGACACAGCGGGGGACACTGCGGGACACAGCCGTGAACACAGCGAGGACACAGCGGGACCCAGCGAGACACAGCGTCGATACAGCGGGGATACAGCGTTACACAGCGCGGTACACATCTGTGGACACAACGGGACACAGAGGGGGCACAGCAGGACACAGTGGGTCACAGCGAGGACAAATCGTGAGACTTAGCGGGGGACAGAGCGGGAGACAGCGGGGGACACAGCGAGGACACAGCAGGACACAGCGGGACACAGCAGGGACAGAGCGGGACACAGCGGGACACAGCGAGGGACACAGCGGGACACAGTGGGGGACCCAGGGAGGACACAGCGGGACACAGCGGGGAACACAGCAAGGACACAGCGGGGGACACAGCGGGGGACACTACGGGACACAGCCGTGAACACAGCGAGGACCCAGTGGGACATAGCGGGACACAGCGTCGATACTGTGGGGACACAGCGTTACACAGCGTGGTACACAGCTGTGGACACAACGGGACACAGTGGGGGCACAGTGGGACACAGCGGAACACAGTGGGACACAGCGGGGACAAAGCGTGAGACACAGCGGGGGACAGAGCGGGAGACAGTGGGGGACACAGCGAGGACACAGCAGGACACAGCGGGGGAAACAGCGGGACACAGCGGTGGACACAGGGGGAGAGAGCGGGGGACACAGCGGGAGTCAGCGGTGGAAACAGCGGGACACAGCGGTGGGCCCAGCGGGACACAGCGTCGATACAGCTGGGATACAGCCTTACACAGCGTGGTAAACATCTGTGGACACAACGGGACACAGTGGGGGCATAGCGGGACAGAGCGGGACACAGTGGGACACAGCGAGGACAAATCGTGAGACACAGCGGGGGACAGAGCGGGAGACTGTGGGGGATACAGCGAGGACACAGCAGGACACAGCGGGACACAGCAGGGATAGAGCGGGACAGAGCGGGACACAGCGGGACACAGCGGGGGACACAGCGGGACACAGCGGAGGACCCAGCAAGGACACAGCGGGACACAGTGGGGGACACAGCGAGGACACAGCGGGGGACACAGCGGGGGACACTGCGGGACACAGCGGGGAACACAGCGAGGACACAGCGGGACCCAGCGGGACCCAGCGTCGATACAGCGGGGATACAGCGTTACACAGCGTGGTTCACATCTGTGGACACAACGGGACACAGTGGGGGCAGAGCGGGACACAGTGGGACACAGGGAGGACAAATCGTGA
>NW_012323655.1:0-1481 GCF_000151885.1 Dipodomys ordii
GACGAAGTAGAAGGAGAAAGAGAAGGAGTAGTAGTAGGAGAAACAGAAGGATTAGCAGAAGCAGAAGGAGAAGGTGAAGGAGAAGCAGGAGAAGCAGCAGGAGCATAAGCAGCAGAAGCAGAAGCATAATGAAAGGCAGAAGAAGTAGAAGAAGAAGAAGATGAAGAAGAAGAAGAAGAAGAAGAAGAAGAAGAAGAAGAAGAAGAAGAAGAAGAAGAATTAGTAGAAGAAGAAGAAGAAGAAGAAGAAGAAGAAGAAGAAGAAGAAGAAGAAGAAGAAGAAGAAGAAGAAGAAGAAGAAAAAGAAGAAGAAGAAGAAGTAGAAGAAGAAGAAGAAGGAGAAGGAGAAGGAGAAGCATAAGAAGAAGTAGAAGCAGAAGAAGCAGAAGCAGGAGAAGCAGAAGCAGGAGAAAAAGAATAAGCATAAGAAGAAGAATCAGAGGGAGTAGCAGAAGAAGGAGCATTAGCAGCAGAAAGAGAAGTAGAAGGAGAATCAGAAGGAGAAGCAGTAGAAGGAGTAGCAGAAGCAGAAGAAGCAGCAGAAGGAGAAGCAGAAGCAGAAAAAGATGCAGAAGGAGAAGCAGAAGAAGCAGAAGCAGAAGGAGAAGCAGAAGTAGGAGAAGGAGAAGGATAAGGAAGTGCAACAGAAGCATTAGGAGAAGCAGAAGGAGAACCTGAAGCAGAAGGAGAAGCAGGAGAAGCAGAAGAAGCCGAATCTGGAGAAGCAGAATGAGAAGCTGAAGTAGAAGCAGAAGCAGAAGAAGAAAGAGAATCAAAAGCAGAAAGAGAAGCAGTAGAAGCAGAAGAAGCAGAAGAAGCAGAAGCGGGAGAAGCAGCAGAAGCAGAATGAGAAGAAGAAAGAGAAGGACTAGAAGCAGAAGAAGCCGGAAAAGAAGAAGCAGAATAAAGAGAAGAAGAAGAAGAAGAAGAAGAAGAAGAAGAAGAAGAAGAAGAAGAAGAAGAAGAAGCAGAAGAAAAAGCAGAAGAAGAAGAAGAAGAAGAAGATAAGAAGAAGAAGAAGAAGAAGAAGAAGAAGAAGAAGAAGAAGAAGAAGAAGAAGAAGAAGAAGAAGAAGAAGAAAAAGAAACAGAAGAAGGAGAAGGAGCAGAAGGAAAAGCAGAAGCAGAAGGACAACAGAAAGATAAGCAGAAGAAGCAGAAGAAGCAGTAGCAGGAGAAGCAGAAGAAACAGAAGAAGCTCAAGAACCAGAAGGAGAACCTGAAGCAGAAGGAGAAGCAGAAGCAGGAGAAGCTGGAAAAGCAGAAGCAGAAGAAACAGAACAAGCAGAAGAAGCAGAAGTAGAACGAGAAGTAGAAGAAGAAGAAGGAGAAAGAGAAGGATTAGGAGTAGGAGGAGTAGAAGTAGAATTAGAAGCTGAAAGAGAAGTAGTAGGAGAAATAGTGAAGCAGAAGCAGGAGAAGCAGAAGCAGAAGTATAATGAGAAGTACAAGAAGGAGATATTGAAGGAGAAGGAGAAGGAGA
>NW_012323656.1:0-1481 GCF_000151885.1 Dipodomys ordii
CACAGCGGGGTACACACCGTGACACAGCGGGGACACAGCGGGGGACACAGTGGGACACAGAGGGGGACACAGAGGGGTACACAGTGGGACACAGCGGGGAACACAGCGAAGACACAGCGGGACACAGCGAGGGACACAGCGGGATACAGCGGGGGACACAGGGAGGACACAGCGGGACACAGCAAGGACACAGTGGGGACTCACTGGGGGACACAGCGGGGGACAAAGCGGGACACCCCGGAACACAGAGGGACACAGCGGGACACAGCAGGGGACACAGCGAGGACACAGCGATCTCAGCGGGGGACACAGCGTGACACAGCAGGACACAGCGGGACACAGCTGGACACAGCGGGGACACTGCAGGGACACAGCGGGGGACAAAGCAGAACACAGCAGGACACAGTGGAGGACAAAGCGGAACAAAGCAGGACACAGTGGGGACACATCGGGACACAGCGGGAAACACAGCGGGGGACACAGTGGAAACACAGCGAGGACACAGCGGGACACAGCGTCGGTACAGCTGGGACACAGCGGGACACAGCGAGGTACACAGGTGGGGACACATTGGGACACAGTGGGGGACACAGCGGGACACAGCGGGAACACAGCTGGACACAGCCGGGTACAGAGCAGGACACAGCGGGGACACAGCGGGGATACAGCTGGACACTGCGGGGGACACAGCAGGGGACAAAGCGGGACACAGCGTGGTACACAGCGGGACATAGCTGTGTACACAGCGGGGCACAAAACAGGACACAGCGGGGGACACAGACGGAAACAGAGGGACACATCGAGGTCAACGCGGGGGACACAGCAGGAACATGGCTGGGGACACAGCGGGACACAGCGGGGAATACAGCGGGACACAGCGGCAGACACAGGGGGGACAATGCGGGACACAGCAGGTGACACAGCAAGGACACAGCGGGACACAGCGGGGACACAGCGGGACTCAGCGGGGGACACAGCGGGGGACACAGCGGGACACAGCGGGACACAGCTGGACACAGTGGGGACACAGCAGGGACACAGCAGGGGACAAAGCGGAACACAGCAGGACACAGTGGGGGACACAGCGGGACACAGCAGGAAACGGGGACACAGCGGGAAACACAGCGAGGACACAGCGGGACACAGCGTCGGTACAGCTGGGACACAGCGGGACACAGCGAGGTACCCAGCTGGGACACATTGCGACACAGTGGGGGACACAGCGGGACACAGCGGGAATACAGCGGGACACAGCGGGAATACAGTGGGACACAGCGGGGTACACAGCGGGACACAGCGGGGAGACATCGGGGACACAGAGGGGACAGAGGGAGGACACAGCGGGACACAGCGGAGACAAAGCTTGAGACACAGCGGGGGACAGAGCGGGAGACAGCGGGGGACACAGCGGGACACAGCGGGGGACACAGCGGGACACAGCGGGGGACACAGCAGGGGACACAGCGGGACACAGCGGGACA
>NW_012323657.1:0-1481 GCF_000151885.1 Dipodomys ordii
TCCTCGCTGTGTTCCTGTTGTGTACCGCTCTGTCCCCCGCTGTGTCCCCCGCTGTGTCCTGCTGTGTCGGCCGCTGTGTCCCGTTGTGTCCCGCTGTGTCCCCCGCTGTATCCCTGCTGTGTCCCTGCTGTGTCCCCGCTATGTCCCGCTGTGTCCCGCTGTGTCCCGCTGTGTCCTCGCTGTGTCCAACGCTGTGTTCCGCTCTGTCCTCGCTGTGTCCCCTGCTGTGTCCCGTTGTGTTCCCAGCTGTGTACCCTGCTGTGTCCCGCTGTGTCCCTGCTGTATCCTCGCTGTGTCCCCCGCTGTGTCCCCCTGTGTCCCCCGCTGTGCCCCGCTGTGTCTACTGCTGTGTCCTTGCTGTGACCTGCTGTGTCGCTGTGTCATCGCTGTGTCCCACGCTGTGTTCCGCTGTTTCCTCGTTGTGTCCCCAGATGTGTCCCTTTGTGTGCCCAGCTGTGTACCCCGCTGTGTCCCGCTGTGTCCCCGCTGTGTCCCGCTGTGTCCCCTGTGTCCTCGCTGTGTCCAACGCTGTGTTCTGCTGTGTCCTCGCTGTGTCCCCTGCTGTGTCCCATTGTGTCCCCAGCTGTGTACCCTGCTGTGTCCCGCTGTGACCCCGCTGTGTCCTTGCTGTGTTCCCCACTGTGTCCCGCTGTGTACCCCTCTGTTTCCCCCTCTGTGTCCCGCTGTGTCTCCCGCTGTATCCCTGCTGTGTCCCGCTGTGTCCTGCTGTGTCCTCGCTGTGTCCCATGCTCTGTTCCGCTGTGTCCTCGCTATGTCCCCCGATGTGTCCCATTGTGTCCCCAGCTGTGTAACCTGCTGTGTCCCGCTGTGTCCCCGCTTTGTCCTTGCTGTGTTCCCCACTGTGTCCCGCTGTGTACCCCTCTGTGTGCCCCTCTGTGTCCCGCTGTGTCTCCCACTGTGTCCCGCTGTGTCCCGATGTGTACTGCTGTTTCCCCCCTGGGTCCCACTGTGTCCCTGCTGTGTCCCGCTCTGTCCCCCGCTATGTCCCCCTCTTTGTCCCCGCTGTGTCCCGCTGTGTCCCGCTATGTCCCCTGCTGTTTCCCGTTGTGTCTCCAGCTGTGTACCCCGCTGTGTCCCTCTGTGTCCTCCCTGAGTCCCCGCTGTGTCCCACTGTGTCCGGCTGTGTCTGTCTCGGTGTCCCTGCTGTGTTGCCGCTGTGTCACGCTGTGACCACCTTTGTCCCTCTGTGTCCCCCCCTGAGTCCCCGCTGTTTCCCCCCTGGGTCCCGCTGGGTCCCCGCTGTGTCCCGCTCTGTCCCCCGCTTTGTCCCCCTCTTTGTCCCCGCTGTTTCCCCGCTGTGTCCCGCAGTGTCCTCGCTGTGTCCCCCGCTGTGTCCCACTGTGTCCCCCGCTGTGTCCCGCTGTGTCCTCCCTGTGTCCCCGTTGTGTCCCACTGTGTCCCGCTGTGTCCAAACTGTGTCCTCGCTGTGTCCAACGTTGTGTTTCCCTGTGTCCTCATTG
>NW_012323658.1:0-1480 GCF_000151885.1 Dipodomys ordii
GCTTTGCTCTCGTCTGCTCTGCTTCTCCTTCTGCTTCTCCAGATTCTGCTTCGTCTGCTTCTCCTGCTTCTCCTTCTGCTTCAGGTTCTGCTTCTGCTTCTTCGGCTTCTTCTGCTTCTGGATCTCCTGCTGATGCTTCTTCTGCTTCTCCTGCTTCTCTTTCTGCTTTTCCTTCTGTTTCAGCTTCTCCTTCTGCTTCTGCTTCTTCTCCTTCCTATGTTTCTTCTGCTTCTGCTTCTCCTGCTTCTGCTTCTCCTGCTTCTCGTTGTGCTTCTCTTTCTGCTTCTCCTTCTCCTTCTTCTGCTTCTCCTTCTGCTTCTGCTTCTCCTTCTGCTTCTGTTTCTGCTTCAATTTCTCCTTCTGCTTCTCCTTCTGCTTCTGCGTCTTCTGTTTCTTCTGCTTCTCCTGCTTCTCCTACTTCTCGTGCTGCTTCTCCTTCTGCGTCTCTTTCTGCTTCTGCTTATCCTTTTGCTTCTCCTACTCCTAATCCTTCTCTTTCGCCTTCTCCTTCTCCTTCTTCTGCTTCTCCTGCTTCTCCTTCTGCATCTTCTTCTGCTTCTGCTTCTCCTTCTGCTGCTTCTTCTGCTTCTGCTTCTCCTGCTTCTGCTTCTCCCTCTGCTTCTGCTTCTTATGCTTATTCTTTTTCTTCTGCTTCTGCTTCTCCTTCTACTGCTTCTCCTTCTCCTTCTCCTTCTTCTTCTCCTTCTCCTTCTTCTTCTTCTTCTTCTTCTTCTTCTTCTTCTTCTTCTTCTTCTTCTTCTTCTTCTTCTTCTTCTTCTTCTTCTTCTTCTTCTTCTTCTTCTTCTTCTTCTTCTCTTTCTGCTGCTTCTGCTTTTCCTGCTTCTTCTTCTTCTACTGCTTCGCTTTCTGCTTCTCCTTCTGCTTCTGCTTCTCCTTCTGCTTCTCCTATTGCTTCTGTGGCTCTTCCTTCTCCTTCTCCTACTTCTCCTTCTCCTTCTGCTTCTGCTTCTTCTGCTTCTCCTGCTGCTCCTTCTGCATCTTCTTCTTCTTCTGCTTCTCCTTCTGCTGCTTCTTCTGCTTCTGTTTCTCCTTCTGCTTCTCCTTCTGCTTCTTCTGCTTCTCCTTCTGCTTCTCCTTCTGTTTCTCCTTCTCCTTCTCGTTCTTCTGCTTTTACTTTTGCTTCTCCTTCTGCTTCTGCTGGAACTGCTACTGCTTCTGCTTCTTCTGTTTCTACCGCTTCTCCTTCTCCTTTTGATTCTCTTTCTGCTTCTGCTTCTCCTTCAGCTTCTCATTCTGCTTCTACAGATTCTGCTTCTTCTGCTTCTCCTGCTTCTCCTTCTGCTTCAGGTTCTGCTTCTGCTTCTTCGGATTCTTATGCTTCTGGTTCTCCTGCTTCTGCTTCTTCTGCTTCCCCTCCTTCTCTTTCTGCTTCTCCTTCTGTTTCTGCTTCTCCTTCTGCTTCTGCTTCTGCTTCTTGTCCTTCTCCATGTTTCTTCTGCTTCTGCTTCTCCTGCTTCTG
>NW_012323659.1:0-1480 GCF_000151885.1 Dipodomys ordii
GCTTCTACTGCTTCTCCTTATACTTCTCCTTATGCTTCTCCTTATGCTTCTCCTTATGCTTCTCCTTATGCTTCTCCTTCTTCTTCTTCTTATTCTTCTTCTTCTTCTTCTTCTTCTTCTTCTTCTTCTTCTTCTTCTTCTTCTTCTTCTTCTTCTTCTCCTTCTTCTTCTTCTTCTCCTTCTGCTGCTTCTGCTTTTCCTGCTTCTTCTGCTTCTACTGCTTCTCTTTCTGCTTCTCATTCTGCTTCTGCTTCTCTTTCTGCTTCTCCTATTGCTTCTGCGGCTCTTCCTTCTCCTTCTCCTTCTCCTACTTCTCCTTCTGCTTCTGCTTCTTCTGCTTCTCCTTCTTCTCCTTCTGCATCTTCTTCTGCTTCTGCTTCTCTTTCTGCTGTTTCTTCTGCTTCTGTTTCTCCTTCTGCTTCTCCTTCTGCTTCTTCTGCTTCTCCTTCTGATTCTCCTTCTGCTTCTCCTTCTGTTTCTCCTTCTCCTTCTCCTTCTTCTGCTTTTCCTTCTGCTTCTCCTTCTGCTTCTGCTGCAACTGCTACTGCTTCTGCTTCTTCTGTTTCTTTTGCTTCTCCTTCTGCTTTTGATTCTCTTTCTGCTTCTGCTTCTGCTTCTACTTCAGCTTCTCATTCTGCTTCTCCAGATTCGCCTTCCTCTGCTTCTCCTGCTTCTCCTTCTGCTTCAGGTTCTGCTTCTGCTTCTTCGGATTCTTATGCTTCTGCTTCTCCTGCTTCTGCTTCTTCTGCTTCCCCTCTTTCTCTTTCTGCTTCTCCTTCTGTTTCTGCTTCTCCCTCTGCTTCTGCTTCTTATGCTTCCTCTTTATCTTCTGCTTCTGCTTCTCCTGCTTCTGCTTCTTGTGCTTCAACTGCTTCTTCTTCTGCTTCTGCTTCTTCTGCTTCTACTTCTCTTTCTGCTTCTGCTTCTTCTTCTGCTTCTGCTTCTTCTGCTTCTACTTCTCTTTCTGCTTCTGCTTCTCCTGCTTGTTTTTCTGCTTCTTCTGCTGCTTCTCCTTCTGCTGCTTCTTCTACTTCTCCTACTGCTTCTCTTTTGGCTTCTCCTTCTGCTTCTGCTTCTTCTGTTTCTCCTACATGAATTTCTGGTTCTACTTCTTCTGCTGCTTCTCCTTCTGCATCTGCTTCAACATCTGCTTCCGATTCTGCTTCTTCTGCTTCTACTCTTTTCGGCTTCTCCTGCTTCAGCTACTTGTGATTATCATGCTATCTCTTTCTGGTTCACATTCAGCTTTCTGCTTCATCCTTCTGCTTCTGCTTTCTCCTCCATCTCCTTCAACCTACTACTGCTTTCTCCATCATCTACTGCTTTCTTCTGCTTCATCCTTCTGCATCTACCTTCTGCTATGTGCTTTCTCCTTAATGCAACTTCATCTGCCTCTGCTTTCTCCCTTCTCCATCTTTTGCTTCCCCATATGCTTCAGGCTACCTTCTGCTTTTCAAGCATACACAATACAGAAAACAGC
>NW_012323660.1:0-1480 GCF_000151885.1 Dipodomys ordii
CGGGACACAGCGTCGATACAGCGAGGACACAGTGGGACACAGCGGGGTACACAGCTGGGGACAGAACGGGACACAGCGGGGGACACATTGAGGACACAGCAGGACACAGCGGGGTACACAGCTGGGGACACAATGGGACACAGCGGGGGACACATTGAGGACACAGCAGGACACAGCGGGGGACACAGGGGGGACACAGCGGGACACAGCGGGGGACACAGCGAGTACACATTTGGACACAGCGGGGACACAGCGGGACTCAGCGGGGGACACAGCAGTACGCATCAGGACACAGCGGGACACAGCCGGGGACACAGAGGGGTACACAGCGGGACACAGCGAGGACACAGCGGGACACAGCGGGACACAGCGTCATTACAACGGGGACACAGCGGGACTCAGCGGGGTACACAGCTGGGGACACAACGGGGCACAGCGGGGGACACAGCGAGGACACAGTGGGACACAGCGGGACACAGCGGGGACATTGCGGGAACATAGCGGGACACAGCGGGACACAGTAGGACAAGCTTGAGACCCAGCGGGGACACAGCGGGACACAGTGGGGACACAAAGGGGACTCAGAGGGGGAAACAGCGGGGAAAAAAGCGGGACACCATGGGACACAGTGTGACACAGCAGGACACAGAGGGAACACTGCGTCGACACAGCAGGACAAAGCGGGGGACACAGCAGGACACAGCGGGACACAGCGGGGGACACAGCGGGGGACAGTGGAGACAAAGAGAGGACACAGCGGGACATAGCGGGGGACAGAGCGTGAGACACAGCGAGACACATCAGAGACAAAGCTATACACAGCGGGGTACATAGAGGGACACAGCGGGGAAACAGCGGGGGACACAGCGGGACACAGCGTGACACAGCGTCGATACAGCGAGGACACAGTGGGATACAGCGGGGTACACAGCTGGGGACACAACGGGACACAGCGGGGGACACAGCAGGACACAGCGGGGGACACAGGGGGGACACAGCGGGACACAGCGGGGGACACAGCGAGTACGCATTTGGACACAGCGGGGACACAGCGGGACTCAGCGGGGGACACAGCAGTACGCATCGGGACACAGCGGGACACAGCGGGGGACACAGAGGGGTACACAGCGGGACACAGCGAGGACACAGCGGGACACAGCGGGACACAGCGTCATTACAACGGGGACACAGCGGGACAGAGCGGGGTACACAGCTGGGGACACAACGGGGCACAGCGGGGGACACAGCGAGGACACAGTGGGACACAGCGGGACACAGCGGGGACATTGCGGGAACATAGCGGGACACAGCGGGACACAGTAGGACAAGCTTGTGACCCAGCGGGGACACAGCGGGACACAGCGGGGGACACAGCTAGGACACAGCGGGACACAGCGGGACACAGTGGGGACACAAAGGGGACTCAGAGGGGGAAACAGCGGGGAAAAAAGCGGGACACCATGGGACACAGTGTGACACA
>NW_012323661.1:0-1480 GCF_000151885.1 Dipodomys ordii
GCTTATTCTACTATTTCTGTTTCTCTGCTTCTGCTTCAGATTATGCTCTCTGTTCTCCATCTGCTTCAGATTCTGCTTCTGCTTCTTCGGCTTCTCCTGATTCATCTGATTCTGCTTCTCATGCATTCTTCTAGATTCTCATGCTTCTCTTTCTGCTTCTCATTCTGCATCTGCTTCTCCTTCTGCTTATGAATCTACTCTTCTCCATCTTCTGATTCTTTTGCTTCTGTATCATCTGCTTCTTCATCTTCTGTTTCTTCGGATTCTACTTCTGCTTCTCCTTCTTCTCCTTCTCTTTCTGCTTCTTCTGATTCTCCTGCTTCTCCTTCTTGTTCTCCTTCTGTTTCTGATTCTCTTTCTGCTTCTGCTTCTCCTTCTGCTGCTCCTTCTCCTTCTTCTGCTTCTCTCACTGCTTCTGCTTCTGCTTCTTTTGCTTATTCTTTTTCTTCTGCTTCAGCTTCTCCTGCTTCTGCTTCTTCTGCTTCTACTGCTTCTCCTTATACTTCTCCTTATGCTTCTCCTTATGCTGCTGCTTCTTCTTCTTCTTCTTCGTCTTCTTCTTCTTCTCTTTCTTCTGCTTCTGCTTTTCCTGCCTCTTCTGCTTCTACTGCTTCTCTTTCTGCTTCTTGTCCTTCTCCTGTTTCTTCTCCTTCTGCTTCTCCTGCTTCTGCTTCTTCTGCTTTTCCTGCTTCTCTTTCTGCTTCTGCTTCTGCTTCTCCTTCTGCTTCTGCTCCTTCTCCTTCTTCTGTTTCTTCTTCTTCTCCCGCTTGTGCTTCTTCTGCTTCTCCTGCTTCTCGTTCTGCTTCTCTTCGTCGGCTTCTCTTTCTCTTTCTGCTTCTGCTTCTTCTGATTCTGATTCTTCTCCTTCTTCTTCTCCTTCTGCTTCTGCGTCTTCTGCATTTCCTGCTTCTCCTTCTGCATCTCCTTCTGCTTGTGCTTTGCCTTCTGCTTCTTCTTCTGCTTCAGGCTTCTCCTTCTCCTTCTTCTCCGTCTGTTTCTGCTTCTTCTGTTTTTCTTGCTTCTCCTTCTGCTTCACATTCTTCTTCTCCTTCAGTTTCTCCTTGTCGTTATTCTGCTAAACAATCAGCTTCACTATATGCTTCTGCAACTTCAGCTTCTTCTGCTACTGCTTCTGCTTCTGCTTCTTCTGTTTCTTCTGCTACACTTTCTGCTTCTCCTTCTGCTTTTGCTTCTCTTTCTGCTTCTGCTTCTCCTTCTGGTACTCCTTCTTCTTCTCCAAATTCTGCTTCTTCTGCTTCACCTGCTACACCTTCTGCTACAGGATCTGCATCTGCTTCATAAGCTTCTATTTCTGCTTCACCATCTGTTTCTGCTTCTCTTTCTGCTTCAGCTTATTATACTTCTTCTATTTCATTAGATTCAGCTTCTCCTGCTTCTGTTATTACTGCTTATCCTTCTGTTAGACATTATGCTTCTACTTCTGCTTCACCTACTTCTGCTACTACTTCTGCTTCTGATT
>NW_012323662.1:0-1480 GCF_000151885.1 Dipodomys ordii
ATTAAATTGAGTCGCCCGTTTAGCCTCACCCGAAGTAGAGCACGGGGGTCCAAGGTCCCCCTGGCTCGGCCTTCGGATGAGCATGCGGGGTATCCTCGCCTTGGCACTCCATGCATACCACCATAATTGGATCCGCGTGAGCAATCCTATCATCAATTAGATTTAATATCCGCCCGTGACCCCCATGCTCGACTTCCTCGTCCGCGACCAGAGATTCTAGGCCGATACATCCACTTCAATCAGGTAGATTCTGCTATCGGCTGGACAGATCACTCGGTGTAGTTCAGATTAGGCGCACCCCCCCCCCGCCTTCGGAGCTTCCCTGGAGTCCTGCTCGAAATTATCTCTTTAATATCTCTTTATCTTCCAGCCCCTGCTTCCTGACCGGATGGTGATATCTGAAGCACTCAGCGGCAACCAGACAGCCAGAAGGGAACGCGAGCCATCCATGCAGGTGGCGTAACCGTCCATCCTCACCCCCCCACCCCGCAGGCGATTACTCGACCACGACCACGACCTCCGACCCCCCCCCGCACCAAAATCCACAACCCTACCCTCGGAACAAAATAAAACAAATTTGCTTGAATCTCACGCTGCCTTTTGTTTGTAATTGACGCAATAGGCGAAGGGGAGGGATCTCATTTCTGGTGCCTGACCGGGGGGGGAGGGGGGAGGGGGCGGGGGAATTGGAGAGGAGAGAAGAGGGTGCAGAGGGCATCTCAGTGTATCTGTGTGTGTGCGTGCGTGCATCTTTGAGGAAACTCAAAGATCGGACGCGACAGAGCATGTATGTAGTCCAGCCGGACCAATTCACCACGTCTCTGTCTCTTGTCTCTCTGTTTCTGTTTCTCTATTTCTCTCTCTGTGTCTCTCTTTGTCTCTGTCTGTCTGTCTGTCTGTCTGTCTGTCTGTCTCTCTCTCTCTCTTTCTCCCTCGTTTGAATTCTCTCTCCCGCCCAACCGCCCGCCCGCCCCCCCGCTCGCACTCCCTCCCTCCTTTTCCTCTCGACTTGCCAGTCAATCCTGGGGCTTGAGCTACTGTACTGGCGCTCCAACACACAACGGTCCCACTCCGAGCCTGCCTGCCTGCCTGCCTGCCTATGCATGGGCCCCATACTCCAACGAGGCACATCATCATCCCCACCCCACCCCTTCTCTGAAAAGAAGGCAGTCTCTCTCGGGGCCAGCCAGCCTGGGCCGGTTTTCTCAGTCAGTCAGTGCGTGGTTTGTTTGTTCTTTTTTTTCCCCCATGCATTTCATGAGAGAAAACTGCAATTCACAAAACCACCACTAGATGGCGCGCGTTCGCCGTCGACAAGGTGGATGGGGCGGCGGGAGGGGCAAAACACGGGTCGGGTCAGTCACTCACTCAGTCAGTCAGTCCTCACCTACCCGGCAGTGGGGAGTGAGAGTTCTGACATACACATACATATAGGTTGTTATGATTCATTATTATCATCATTTGCTTTCCTCTGTCGTAG
>NW_012323663.1:0-1480 GCF_000151885.1 Dipodomys ordii
ATGTTCTTTATTTTGAAAGTGGCATATTATAACTTATATTGATATTCAGTAACATAGTTGAAGACTCATTGAGAAAAAGAGTAGCAAAATAACTTCCATGATTAGTGATTTCTGAATGTTGCCATAGGTTGAGGTGATAACACATCTCAAAATGTCCGAAATGGAATTCGATGAGCCAGATGAAGGGAAAGCAAGGCAGCCATTTCTGCCTTTCCTGCCTACCAGTCATTTAAAAAACTTCATGAAAAATAATAACCAATTATCATATACCTTTGATTTAAAAGAAAAATCAACTCCTTTTTATGTTTGATAATAATTTTATAAAGTTCCAGAGGCAATTTCAGTTATTAGTATTTTCCCCTCAATATTTTCCTACTACTAATTGTTTTTCAGGTCAAGATTTTTTTATTTTTTTATTTTTTTTGGGTTCCAGTCATGGGGCCTGAACTCTGGGCCTGGGCACTGTCCCTCAGCTCTTCAGCTCACGGCTAGCGCTCTACCACTTGAGCCACAGCGCCACTTTCCGGCTTTTTTAATTTTGCGTATGCGGTGCTGAGGAATCGAACTCAGGGTCCCCCCCCCCGCCTTCGGGCTTCCCTGGAGTCCTGCTCCTAATTATCTCTTTAATATCTCTTTATCTTCCAGCCCCTGCTTCCTGACCGAATGGTGATATCTGAAGCACTCAGCGGCAACCAGACAGCCAGAGGGGAACGTGAGCCATCCATGCAGGTGGCGTAACCGTCCATCCTCACCCCCCCCCGCAGGCGATTACTCGACCACGACCACGACCTCCGACCCCCCCCCCCCGCCCCAAAATCCACAACCCTACCCTCGGAACAAAATAAAACAAATTTGCTTGAATCTCATGCTGCCTTTTGTTTGTAATTGACGACGCAATAGGCGAAGGGGAGGGATCTCATTTCTGGTGCCTGACGGGGGGGGGGAGGGGAGAGGGGGCGGGGGAATTGGAGAGGAGAGAAGAGGGGGCAGAGGGCATCTCCGTGTATCTGTGTGTGCGTGTGTGCATCTTTGAGGAAACTCAAAGATCGGACGCGACAGAGCATGTATGTAGTCCAGCCGGACCAATTCACCACGTCTCTGTCTCTTGTCTCTCTGTTTCTGTTTCTCTATTTCTCTCTCTGTGTCTTTGTCTCTGTCTGTCTGTCTGTCTGTCTGTCTGTCTGTCTCTCTCTCTCTCTCTCTCGTTTGAATTCTCTCTCCCGCCCGCCCGCCCGCCCCCCCGCCCGCACTCCCTCCCTCCTTTTCCTCTCGACTTGCCAGTCAATCCTGGGGCTTGAGCTACTGTACTGGCGCTCCAACACACAACGGTCCCACTCCGAGCCTGCCTGCCTGCCTGCCTGCCTATGCATGGGCCCCATACTCCAACGAGGCACATCATCATCCCCACCCCACCCCTTCTCTGAAAAGAAGGCAGTCTCTCTCGGGGCCAGCCAGCCTGGGCCGGTTTCTCAGTCAGTTG
>NW_012323664.1:0-1480 GCF_000151885.1 Dipodomys ordii
TCATCTGTGTGTGCGTGCGTGCATCTTTGAGGAAACTCAAAGATCGGACGCGACAGAGCATGTATGTAGTCCAGCCGGACCAATTCACCACGTCTCTGTATCTTGTCTCTCTGTTTCTGTTTCTCTATTTCTCTCTCTGTGTCTCTCTTTGTCTCTGTCTCTCTGTCTGTCTGTCTGTCTGTCTGTCTGTCGGTCTGTCTCTCTCTCTCGTTTGAATTCTCTCTCCCGCCCGCCCGCCCGCCCGCACTCCCTCCCTCCTTTTCCTCTCGACTTGCCAGTCAACCCTGGGGCTTGAGCTACTGTACTGGCGCTCCAACACACAACGGTCCCACTCCGAGCCTGCCTGCCTGCCTGCCTGCCTGCCTATGCATGGGCCCCATACTCCAACGAGGCACATCATCATCCCCACCCCACCCCTTCTCTGAAAAGAAGGCAGTCTCTCTCGGGGCCAGCCAGCCTGGGCCGGTTTTCTCAGTCAGTCAGTGCGTGGTTTGTTTGTTCTTTTTTTTCCCTCATGCATTTCATGAGAGAAAACTGCAATTCACAAAACCACCGCTAGATGGCGCGCGTTCGCTGTCGACAAGGTGGATGGGGCGGCGGGAGGTGCAAAACACGGGTCGGGTCAGTCACTCACTCAGTCAGTCAGTCCTCACCTACCCGGCAGTGGGGAGTGAGAGTTCTGACATACACATACATATAGGTTGTTATGATTCATTATTATCATCATTTGCTTTTCCTCTGTCGTAGCCATGACGACGGGGAGGGGGGAGGGCGGGGTTTCGACCACCAGCCGACGTGTTGCGGCGCCGTTGAACTCACCTTTTTCTTCCTTTCTCTGTGCCTGCTTTCTTTTTTCTGGACTTGCCTTTCTCCCAGGAACACCGTAACTCACGAATAGGTAAGCCAGCCCTGTGCTCTTCCTCCAATCCTCCTGTTCTCTCTCACTGCCCCAAGCCTGAGGAGCCCACTTCCAGCCCACCACCTCCTCTAAAAAGGCAGGTAGGGCTCTTTTCTGTGGATGTTGTTTTGTGAAAGCCAGAGGAGACATTGAGCCTAGGGGTGGGGTCAGTGATACTCCCCAATTCTCCATGTAAGGCAGATTTGTAGATTTTCTGGGCAAGCAGACATAGCATGAGTTGACCACCCTGATTGGGAAGAATAATCATGTATGCCAGTGATCCCTCATTCTGTCAGGGGTATCAACCTTGATACTACTCAGCTCTTGATGCTACTGATGGGGAGAAAACATGTACAGTGCCAATTGTTTTAGATGATGCCCTGTGATACTGAGCTTTATGTGATGATGGACCACTTGAATATCTGATTTCCAAATCAGTATGGGATGGACTCAGATGGCCCATCCTAACAGGCTGCACCCACTGACTGGCTCAGGCCTTTCCAAGTACTCAAGTAGCTGGAGGCCTTCATAAAAGAACTGTGGCTTATTCCAGTTCTCATCCTGGGCTAGGAATTCAAATAC
>NW_012323665.1:0-1480 GCF_000151885.1 Dipodomys ordii
TAGAAGCAGAAGAAGCTCGAAGAAGCAAAAGGAGAACCTGTATTTTCAGAAGGTGAAGCTGGAGAAGCAGCAGAAGAAGAATCTGGAGAAGAAGAAGGAGAACCAGAAGGAGAAGCAGAAGCAGAAAGAGAAGCAAAAGCAGAAGGAGAAGCAGAAGAAACAGAAGAAGCAGAAGCAGTAGCAGAAGAAGATGAAGATGCAGAAGCAGAAAGAGAAGCAGAAGGAATAGCAGAAGAATGAGAAGGAGAAACAGAAGGAGAAGCAGAAGGAGAATCAGAAGGAGAAGCAGAAGAAGCAGAAGATGAAGCAGAAGAAGAAACAGAAGCAGAAGAAGCAGCAGATGGAGAAGCAGAAGCAGAAGGAGATGCAGAAGGAGAAGCAGGAGAAGCAGAAGCAGTAGAAAAAGAATAAGCATAAGAAGAAGAATCAGAGGGAGTAGGAGAAGACGGAGAATGAGCAGCAAAAGGAGAAGCAGAAGGAGAAGAAGATGCAGAAGGAGAAGCAGGAGAAGCAGAAGAAGCAGAAGCAGAAGGAGAAGCAGAAGTAGGAGAAGGAGAAGGAGAAGGAAGGGCAGCAGAAGCAATAGGAGAAGCAGAAGGAGAAGCAGAAGCAGAATGAGAAGCAAAAAGAGAAGCAGTACAAGCAGAAGAAGCAGGAAAAGCAGAAGCAGAGAAGAGAAGAGATGAGAGAGAGAGAGAGAGAGAGAGAGAGAGAGAGAGAGAGAGAGAGAGAGAGAGAGAGAGAGAGAGAGCAGAGAGCAGACCAGAGAAAAGAGAGCATAAGAGCAGAAGCAGGAGAAGAAGAAGAAGAAGAAGAAGAAGAAGAAGAAGAAGAAGAAGAAGAAGAAGAAGAAGAAGAAAAAGAAGAAGAAGAAGAAGAAGAAGAAGAAAGAGAAGAAGGAGAAGGAGCAGAAGGAGAAGCAGAAGCAGAAGGAGAAGCAGAAAGAGAAGGAGAAGAAGCAGTAGCAGGAGAAGCAGAAGCACAAGAAACAGAAGAACCTGAAGAAGCAGAAGCAGGACCTGAAGCAGAAGAAACAGAACAAGCAGAAGAAGCAGTAGCAGAAGCAGAACGAGAAGCAGAAGAAGAAGAAGGAGAAGGAGAAAGAGAAGGATTAGGAGTAGGAAGAGCAGAAGGAGAATCAGAAGCAGAATGAGAAGCAGAAGGACCAGCAGAAGGAGAAGCAGAAGGAGAAGAAGAAGAAGGAGAAGCAGGAGCAGAAGAAGCAGCAGAAGGAGAAGCAGAAGGAGAAGCAGAAGCAGAAGAAGATGCAGAAGGAGAAGCAGGAGAAGTAGAAGAAGCAAAAGCAGAAGGAGAAGCAGAAGTAGGAGAAGGAGAAGGAGAAGGAAGGGCAGCAGAAGCAATAGGAGAAGCAGAAGGAGAAGCAGAAGCAGAATTAGAAGCAGAAAGAGAAGCAGTAGAAGCAGAAAAAGCAGGAAAAGAAGAAACAGAAGAAAGAGAAGAAGAAGAAGAAGAAGGAGAA
>NW_012323666.1:0-1480 GCF_000151885.1 Dipodomys ordii
TCCCGCTCTGTCCCCCACTGTGTCCCCCGCTGAGTCCTGTATGTGTCGCCGCTGTGTCCCGCTGTGTCCTCGCTGTGTCCCCTGCTGTCTCCCGCTTTGTCCCATGCTTTTTCCCCGCTAGGTCCCGCTGTGTCCCGCTCTGTACCCCACTGTGTCCCCCGCTGAGTCCTCTATGTGTCGCCGCTGTGTCCCCCTGTGTCCTCGCTGTGTCCCCTGCTGTTTCCCACTTTGTCCCATGCTGTGTCCCGCTGTGTCCCGCTGTGACCTCGCTGTGTCCCCCGCTGTGTCCTGCTGTGTTCCCGCTGTGTCCCAAGCTGTGTCCCGCTGTGTCCCGCTGTGTGCCCCGCTGTGTCCCACTATGTTCGCGCAGTGTCCCCGCTGTGTCCCCGCTGTGTCCTCACTGTGTTCCCCGCTGTGTCCCGCTGTGTCCCCCGCTGTGTCCCGCTGTGTCTACTGCTGTGTCCCCACTGTGTCCCCCTGTGTCTCGCTGTGTCCCGCTGTGTCCTCGCTGTTTCCCACGCTGTGTTCTGCTGTGTGCTCACTGTGTCCCCCGCTGTGTCCCGTTGTGTCCCCAGCTGTGTACCCCGCTGTGTCCCGCTGTGTCCCCACTGTATCGACGTTGTATCCCGCTTGGTCCCGCTGTGTCCTCGCTGTGTTCCCCGCTGTGTCCTGCTGTTTACCCCTCTGTGTCCCCCGCTGTGTCCCGCTGTATCCCCGCTGTGTCCCAATGTGTCCACGCTGTGTCCCGCGCTGGGTCCCGCTGTGTCCCCCGCTGTGCCCTGCAGTGTCCAGCTCTGTTTCCCACGCTGTGTTCTGCTGTGTCCTCGCTGTGTCCCCCGCTGTGTCCCGCTGTGTCCCCGATGTATCAACGCTGTGTCCCGCTGGGTCCTGCTGTGTCCTCTCTGTGTTCCCCACTGTGTCCCGCTGTGTCCCCCGCTGTGTCCCTCGCTGTGTCCCCCGCTGTGTCCTGGTGTGTCCCGCTGTGTCCCCCGCTGTGTCCTTGCTGTGTCCCCGCTGGGTCCCGCTGGGTCCCGCAGTGTCCCCCGCTGAGTCCCGCTGTGTCACCGCTGTGTCCCGCTGTGTCCCCGCTCTATCGACGCTGTGTCCCACTGTGTCCCCCGCTGTGTCCCGCTTTGTTACCGCTGTGTCCCTCTGTGTCCTCGCTGTGTCCCCCGCTGTGTCCCACTTTGTCCCTGCTGTGTACCCCGCTGTGTCCCGCTGTGTCCCCCGCTGTGTCCTGCTGTGTCCCCTGCTGTGTCCCCACTCTGTCACGGTGTGTTTCGCTGTGTATGGCTGTGTCCTCGCTCTGTCTCCTTCAGTGTCCATCTTTGTCACGCTCTGTCCCTTCTGTGTCCCTCTGTGTCCAGCTCTGTCCCCGCTGTGTGTCCGCTGTGTCCCGCTGTGTACCCTTCTGTGTCCAGCTGTGTAACCCTCTGTGTCCCGCTGTGTCCCTTCTCTGTCCCCCGCTGTCCACCGCTGA
>NW_012323667.1:0-1480 GCF_000151885.1 Dipodomys ordii
GGGACCAGATTTGGGACAGTCGGGTCACATCGGGGACATAGGGGGACTCAGCGTGGACACATTGGGACACAGTGCGGACATAGAGCAAACACAACGGGGGACACAGCGGGGATACAGTGGGACACAGCGGGACACAGTGTTGGTCAGATTGTGTCTTAGTGGTGTTACAGAGGGGGATACAGCGGGTTGTGTTGGGGGACAAGGGATGACACAGCGGAGGACACAGCGGGGGACACAGCGGGACACAGCGGAGGACAAGCGAGGACACAGTGGGACACAGCGGGACCAAGCAGGGACACAGCGGGACACAGCGGGTCAAAGCGGGTGACACAGCGGGACACAGTGCGGACACAGACAGACAAAACGGGGAACACAGCGGGGACACAGTGGGACACAGCAGGGACACAGCGAGGGACACAGCAGGACACAGCGGGGACACAGATGGGGACCCAGCGGGACCCAGCGGGGGACAAAGGAGGACACAGCAGGTCACAGAGGGGGACAAAGCGGGGGACACAGCGGGACACAGCGGGGGACAATCGAGTTCACAGTGGGACACAGCGGGATCAAGAAGGGACACAGCGGGGAAATAGCAGGGGACACAGTGGGGCACACAGCGGGACAAAGCGGGGGACACAGCGGAGGACACAGCGGGTACACAGCGAGGACACAGTGGGACACAGCGGGAAACAGCAGAGATAGAGCTGGACACAACGGGGTACACGGCGGGACCCTGTGGGGACACAGCGGGACACAGCGGGACACAGCGTGGGACACAGCGGGACACAGCGGGGGACAAGCGAGCACACAGTGGAACACAGCAGGACCAAGCAGGGACACAGTGGGGACACAGCGGGGGACACAATGTGGGACACAGCGGGACAAAGCAGGGAACACAGCGGAGAACACAGCACGGACACAGAGAGGACACAGCGAGGACACAGCAGGACACAGTGGGAAACACCGGAGACAGAGCTGGACACAACGGGCTATACAGTGGGACACTGAGGGGACACAGCGAGGACACAGCGGTACACAGTGGGACACAGCAGGATACAGCGGGACACAGCAGGGGACACAGCGAGACACAGCGGGTCACAGCGGGGGACACAGCGGAACACAGCGGGGACACAGCCAGACACAGCGTGACATAGGGGGACACTGCGGGGACACAGCAGGACACAGTGCGGAAACAGAGGGACAAAAAGGGGGACACAGTGAGGACACAGTGGGACACAGCGGGGACACAGCCAGGGACACAGCGGGACACAGCGGGGACACAGAGGGGGACACAGCGGGACGCAGCGGGGGACAAAGGAAGACAAAGCAGGACACAGCGGGGGACACAGCGGGGGACACAGCGGGACAAAGCGGGGGACACAGTGGGACACACCGGAGGACACAGTGGGGGCCACAGCGGGACACAGCGGAGGACACAGCGGGGGACACAGCGGGACACAGCGCAGGACACAGCGGGGAT
>NW_012323668.1:0-1480 GCF_000151885.1 Dipodomys ordii
AGCTTCTTCTGCTTCTCCTCCTTCTCTTTCTTCTTCTGCTTCTGTTTCTGCTTCTGCTTCTTGTCCTTCTCCTTTTTCTTCTGCTTCTGCTTCTCCTGTTGGTACATCTCCTGCTTGTCCTTCTGCTGCTCTTTCTGCTTCTCCTGCTGCTTTTCCTTCTCCTGCTCCTTCTTCTGCTTCTCTTTCTGCTTCTCCTTCTGTTTCTCCTTCTACTTCTCCTTCTCGTTCTTCTGCTTTTCCTTCTGCTTCTCCTTCTGCATCTTCTGCTTCTTCTGCTACTGCCTCTGCTTCTTCTGTTTCTTTTGCTTCTCCTTCTTCTTCTCCTTCTGCTTTTGCTTCTCTTTCTGCTTCTGCTTCTCCTTCTGCTTCTCCAGGTTCTGCTACTCCTGCTTCTCCTTCGCCTTCAGGTTCTGCTTCTGCTTCTTCGGCTTCTCCTGCTTCAGCTTCTCCTGCTGCTGCTTCTTCTGCTTCTCCTGCTTCTCTTTCTGCTTTTCCTTCTGTTTCTGCTTCTCCTTCTGCTTCTGCTGCTTCTCCTTCTTCTGTTTCTTCTGCTTCTGCTTCTCCTGCTTCTGCTTCTCCTGCTTCTCGTTCTGCTTCTCTTTCTGCTTCTCTTTCTGCTTCTCCTTCTCCTTCTTCTGCTTCTCCTTCGGCTTCTGCTTCTCCTTCTGCTTCTGCTTCAATTTCTCCTTCTGCTTCTCATTCTGCTTCTGCGTCTTCTGTTTCTTCTGCTTCTCCTGCTTCTGCTTCTCCTACTTCTCGTGCTGCTTCTCCTTCTGCGTCTCTTTCTGCTTCTGCTTATTCTTTTGCTTTTCCTACTCCCTAATCCCTTCTCTTTCGCCTTCTCCGTCTTCTTCTTCTGCTTCTCCTGCTGCTTCTGCTTCTGCTTATTCTACTATTTCTGTTTCTTCTGCTTCTGTTTCAGATTGTGCTTCTTCTGTTTCTCCTGCTTCAGATTCTGCTTCTGCTTCTTCAGCTTCTCCTGTTTCTTCTGCTTCTGCTTCTCCTGCTTCTTCTGCTTCTCCTGCTTCTCTTCATGCTTCTCCTTCTGCTTCTGCTTCTCCTTCTGCTTCTGCCCTTCTCCTTCTTCTGTTTCTTTTGCTTCTGTTTCTTCTGCTTCTTCTTCTTCTGTTTCTTCTGACTCAACTTCTGCTTCTCCTTCTTCTCCTCTTTCTGCTTCTACTTCTGCTTCTTCTGCTTCTCCTGTTTTTCCTTCTTGTTCTCCTTCTGTTTCTGCTTCTCTTTCTGCTTCTGCTTCTCCTTCTGCTGCTCCTTCTCCTTCTTCTGCTTCTCCCACTGCTTCTGCTTCTGCTTCTTTTGCTAATTCTTTTTCTTCTGTTTCTGCTTCTCCTGCTTCTGCTTCTTCTGCTGCTACTGTTACTCCTTATGCTTCTCCTTATGCTTCTCCTTATGCTGATGCTTCTTCTTCTTCTTCTTCTTCTTCTTCTTCTTCTTCTTCTTCTTCTTCTTCTTCTTCTTCTTC
>NW_012323669.1:0-1480 GCF_000151885.1 Dipodomys ordii
TCCTCTCTGCCGGGTGGACGGACGTGGAGAGAGCCCGCATAAAATCATGTGATGTTGCTTTTTGGTAGAAGACCACCTGGTTCCAGTCATCGCAATTCTAGGGCGCGCCTAGGGGGGATCTGACTGCTGTTGGCCACAGCTCATGAGTGACGAGACTGGTGCATGGCCGTCCGGGGGCCACTTCCCGTGTCCTATGTTGTTCACAAAGCGCTCAAAAAAAAGAGAAAGCCAAAGTCGTTGTAGTGTTTATAAGGGCAGGGTATAGACAGATAAGAAACCCCCCCGCCTTCGGGCTTCCCTGGAGTCCTGCTCCTAATTATCTCTTTAATATCTCTTTATCTTCCAGCCCCTGCTTCCTGACCGGATGGTGATATCTGAAGCACTCAGCGGCAACCAGACAGCCAGAGGGGAACGCGAGCCATCCATGCAGGTGGCGTAACCGTCCATCCTCACCGCCCCCCGCAGGCGATTACTCGACCACGACCACGACCTCCGACCCCCCCCCCACCAAAATCCACAACCCTACCCTCGGAACAAAATAAAACAAATTTGCTTGAATCTCACACTGCCTTTTGTTTGTAATTGACGCAATAGGCGAAGGGGAGGGATCTCATTTCTGGTGCCTGACGGGGGGGAGGGAGGAGGGGGCGGGGGAATTGGTGAGGAGAGAAGAGGGGGCAGAGGGCATCTCAGTGTATCTGTGTGTGTGCGTGCGTGCATCTTTGAGGAAACTCAAAGGTCGGACGCGACAGAGCATGTATGTAGTCCAGCCGGACCATTTCACCACGTCTCTGTCTCTTGTCTCTCTGTTTCTGTTTCTCTATTTCTCTCTCTGTGTCTCTCTTTGTCTCTGTCTGTCTGTCTGTCTGTATGTCTGTCTGTCTGTCTCTCTCTCTCTCTCTCTCTCGTTTGAATTCTCTCTCCCGCCCGCCCGCCCGCCCTCACTCCCTCTCTCCTTTTCCTCTCGACTTGCCAGTCAATCCTGGGGCTTGAGCTACTGTACTGGCGCTCCAACACACAACGGTCCCACTCCGAGCCTGCCTGCCTGCCTGCCTATGCATGGGCCCCATACTCCAACGAGGCACATCATCATTCCCACCCCACCCCTTCTCTGAAAAGAAGGCAGTCTCTCTCGGGGCCAGCCAGCCTGGGCCGGTTTTCTCAGTCAGTCAGTGCGTGGTTTGTTTGTTCTTTTTTTCCCCCCATGCATTTCATGAGAGAAAACTGCAATTCACAAAACCACCACTCGACAAGGTGGATGGGGCGGCGGGAGGGGCAAAACACGGGTCGGGTCAGTCACTCACTCAGTCAGTCAGTCCTCACCTACCCGGCAGTGGGGAGTGAGAGTTCTGACATACACATACATATAGGTTGTTATGATTCATTATTATCATCATTTGCTTTTCCTCTGTCGTAGCCATGACGACGGGGAGGGGGGAGGGCGGGGTTTCGACCTCCAGCTCTGTTGCGGAGGGGGAGG
>NW_012323670.1:0-1480 GCF_000151885.1 Dipodomys ordii
GCGAGGAGGCACTCTATGCATCAATTCGCTTTTCTAATTCAGTCCTTTAGCCCAGTTCTCTGTTTCTCTTCTCATGTTTCTGGAGATCTGGGTATTCCGTTTTGTGGATCCGGAGCCTATCACACCAGCCTAACCACCGTCCCCAACTTCCATGCAGTAGGTAAGGGAGTTTTTCTGCATGGTCTTATGCCCTCTGTCTGAGAGTCGCTCGTTAGTCGATTTTATTTAGGAGTTACCTTATTACAAACTATATAGATGTGTGTCTTTCCTCATTGGAAGTCAGGGGTGTTGTTCATAGGATAAAGAAAAGAATCCCAATCCCCCTCCCCCTCCGCAACACGTCGGCTGGCGGTCGAAACCCCGCCCTCCCCCCTCCCCGTCGTCATGGCTACGACAGAGGAAAAGCAAATGATGATAATAATGAATCATAACAACCTATATGTATGTGTATGTCAGAACTCTCACTCCCCACTGCCGGGTAGGTGAGGACTGACTGACTGAGTGAGTGACTGACCCGACCCGTGTTTTGCCCCTCCCGCCGCCCCATCCACCTTGTCGACGGCGAACGCGTGCCATCTAGTGGTGGTTTTGTGAATTGCAGTTTTCTCTCATGAAATGCATGGGGGAAAAAAAAGAACAAACAAACCACGCACTGACTGACTGAGAAAACCGGCCCAGGCTGGCTGGCCCCGAGAGAGACTGCCTTCTTTTCAGAGAAGGGGTGGGGTGGGGATGATGATGTGCCTCGTTGGAGTATGGGGCCCATGCATAGGCAGGCAGGCAGGCAGGCAGGCTCGGAGTGGGACCGTTGTGTGTAGGAGCGCCAGTACAGTAGCTCAAGCCCCAGGATTGACTCGCAAGTCGAGAGGAAAAGGAGGGAGGGAGTGCGGGCGAGCGGGCGGGCGCGAGAGAGAATTCAAACGAGAGAGAGAGAGAGAGAGACAGACAGACAGACAGACAGACAGACAGACAGACAGAGACAAAGAGAGACACACAGAGAGAAATAGAGAAACAGAAACAGAGAGACAAGAGACAGAGACGTGGTGAATTGGTCCGGCTGGACTACATACATGCTCTGTCGCGTCCGATCTTTGAGTTTCCTCAAAGATGCACGCACGCACACACACAGATACACTGAGATGCCCTCTGCCCCCTCTTCTCTCCTCTCCAATTCCCCCGCCCCCTCCCCCTTCCCCCTCGTCAGGCACCAGAAATGAGATCCCTCCCCTTCGCCTATTGCGTCAATTACAAACAAAAGGCAGCGTGAGATTCAAGCAAATTTGTTTTATTTTGTTCCGAGGGTAGGGTTGTGGATTTTGGTGCGGGGGGGGGGTCGGAAGTCGTGGTCGTGGTCGAGTAATCGCCTGCGGGGGGGGGTGAGGATGGACGGTTACGCCACCTGCATGGATGGCTCGCGTTCCCCTCTGGCTGTCTGGTTGCCGCTGAGTGCTTCAGATATCACCATCCGGTCAGGAAGTGA
>NW_012323671.1:0-1480 GCF_000151885.1 Dipodomys ordii
TAGTTCTCAAGTGGACACAGCGGGGGACACAGCGGGACAAAGCGGGACACAGTGGGGACACAGCGGGGGACACAGCAGGGACACAGCGGGGACCCAGAGGGACACACCGGGGACACAGCGGGGGACACAGCGGGGACACAGAGGGACACACCGGGGACACAGCGGGGACACAGCGGGACACAACAGAGACACAGCAGAACACAGCGGGGGACACAGCGGGACACAGCCTAGGACAGAGCGGGACACAGCGTGGACACAGCGGGACACAGCGAGACACAGCAGTGACAAAGCGGCGACACAGCGGGACAAATCGGGACCCAGCGGGACACATCGGGGACACAGCGGGGACACATCGGGGGACACAGTGGGACACAGTGGGGTACACAGCGGGACACAGCGGGGACACAGCAGGGGCACAGTGGGAAACAGCCGTACACAGCTGGGGACAAAGCGGGACACACCGGGACACAGCGGGACACAGCGGGGGACACAGCGGAGGACACAGAGCTGCACACAGCGGGAGAGAGTGGAACACAGCACGGACACAGCAGGGACACAGCAGGACATAGCGGGGACAAATCGAGGACAGAGCGGGACACAGAGGTACACAGCGAGGGACACAGCGGGGGACAATGGGGACAAACTGGGGAACAACGGGGACACAGGGGGACACAGCTAGGACACAGCGGGGACACAGCAGGGGACACAGTGGGACACAGCAGGGGATACAGCGAGGACACAGAGAGGACATAGGGGGACACTGAGGGACACAGAGGGTCACAGCGGGGACACAGAGGGACATAGCAGTTTACACAGCGAGGACTCACCAGGGACACAGCGGGACACAGGGGGGACACAGCATGGACACAGCGGGGGACACAGTGGGGGACACAGCGGTAAACAGTGGGGGACACAGAGGGACTCAGCGGGGGACACAGCAAAGAATTCAGCGGGACACAGTGGGGGACACAGGGGAACACAGCGGGACACAGCCGGAAACAGCTGTGGACACAGTGGGTGACACAGCGGGGGAAACAGCGGGAAACAGCAGGGGACACAGCGAGGGCACAGCAGGACACAGCGGGGGACACAGTAGGACACAACGGGGTACACAGAGGCAGACACAGCGGTACACATCGGGACACAGCGGGGACACAGCGGGTCACAGCAGGACACAGCGGGGGAAAAACCGGAGGAGAGCAGGCACACAGCGGGACACAGGGGGACCCAGCGGGACACAGCAGGAAACACAGCGGGACACACAGCGGGACACAGCGGGACACAGCGGGGGACACAGCATGGACACAGCGGGTCACAGCAGGGAAATAGTGGGGGACACAGCGGGGGACACAGCGGGATACAGAATGACACAGCGAGGACACAGCGGGACACAGGAGGGCACAGCGGGGACACAGCGGGAGACACAGTGGGACACAGCGGGGACATAGAGGGACTCAGCGGTACACAGCGAGGACACACT
>NW_012323672.1:0-1480 GCF_000151885.1 Dipodomys ordii
GGGGACAGCGGAGACACAGCGGGACACAGCAGGGACACAGCGGGGACTCACTGGTGAAACAGCTGGAGACAAAGCACGACACCACGGGACACTGGGGGACACA
The DNA here is from genome assembly GCF_000151885.1 of Dipodomys ordii. NCBI lineage: Eukaryota > Metazoa > Chordata > Mammalia > Rodentia > Heteromyidae > Dipodomys > Dipodomys ordii. The sequence goes on from NW_012323672.1 coordinate 104, forward strand.
GCAGGGACACAGCGAGGACAAAGCAGGACACAGCGGGGACATAGCGGGACACAGTGACACAGCGGGGACACAGCGGGACACAGTGGGTGACAAAGCGGGACACATCGGGACACAGCGGAGACACAATGGGACACAGCGGGACACCGTGGGGACACAGAGGTGGACATAGCGGGTTACAGAGGGGACACACCGAGGGACAACGGGGACATAGCAGGACACAGCGGGGGACAAAGCGGGACATAGCGGGGCCGCAGCGGGGACACAGCGGTGGACACAGAGGGGACACAGCGGGACATAGAGGGGGACACAGCGGGACACAGCGAGACATAGCGGGGACACAGCGGGGGACACAGCGGAAGACAGCTGGGGACACAGCAGGGACACAGCGAGGACAGGGGGGACACAGCGGGACATAGCGGGGACACGGCGAGGAAAAAGCGGGACACAGCGGGGACATAGCGGGACACAGTGGGATACAGCGGGGACAGAGAGGGACATAGCGGGTGAGACAGCAGGACACAACGGGACACAGCGGGATACAGCAGGGGACACAGCGGGACACAGAGGGACACATGGGGGACGCATCGGGGGACACAGCGGGGGACACTGAGGGACACAGCGGCGGACACAGCGGGGGAAACAGAGGGAATACAGCGTGTACAGCAGGGACACAGCGGGGACACAGCGGGGACATAGCTGGACACAGCGTGGACACAGCGGGTGACACAGCGGGAAACAACGGGACACAGGGAGGAACACAGTGGGGGACAGAGGGGACACACCGGGGTACAACGGGGACATAGCAGGACAGAGCAGGGACAAAGCGGGACATAGCGGGGACACAGCAGTGGACAACGAGGGGCCACAGCGGGACATACTGGGGGACACAGCGGGACACAGCGGGACACAGCGGGGAATACAGAAGGACACAGCGGGACACAGGGGGGACACAGTGGGGGACACAGCGGAACACAGCGGGACACAGCGCGACACAGCGGTGGGACACAGCGTGGACACAGCAGGGAAACAGCGGGACACAGATGGGGACAGCGGGACTCAGCGGGGACAAAGCGGGACACAGCGTGGTACACAGCGGGACATAGCGCGGGACACAGCGGAGGACACAGCGGGACACAGCGGGACACAGCGGGGACAGAGCTGGACAGAGCGCGGTACACAGGGGGACACAGCGGGGACACAGCGAGAACACAGCGGGACACAGAGGGACACAGCGAGGACACAGTTGGACACAGCGGGGAACACACCGGGACTCAGCGTGGACACAGCGAGGACACAGAGGAACACAGCGGGACACAGCAGGAAACAGCGGGACACAGCGGGGGACACAGCGGGACACAGCGGGAGACACAGCGGTGA
>NW_012323673.1:0-1480 GCF_000151885.1 Dipodomys ordii
AGTACACGAGACGATCTACACCTGACTTTAAGCGGAGTCCCTGGTGCAGGCAAGCCATCAGGGCGCGTCAGCATATTTAAAACCTATCGGGGGTGGCTTTACTTTGCGGCATCAGGACCCCATTGTTCTGAGAGGTCACACTATGCGGTTAAAAATACCTCACACACTCCCCCTCCGCAACACGTCGGCTGGCGGTCGAAACCCCGCCCTCCCCCCTCCCCGTCGTCATGGCTACGACAGAGGAAAAGCAAATGATGATAATAATGAATCATAACAACCTATATGTATGTGTATGTCAGAAATCTCACTCCCCACTGCCGGGTAGGTGAGGACTGACTGACTGAGTGAGTGACTGACCCGACCCGTGTTTTGCCCCTCCCGCCGCCCCATCCACCTTGTCGACGGCGAACGCGCGCCATCTAGTGGTGGTTTTGTGAATTGCAGTTTTCTCTCATGAAATGCATGGGGGAAAAAAAAGAACAAAGAAACCATGCACTGACTGACTGAGAAAACCGACCCAGGCTGGCTGGCCCCGAGAGAGACTGCCTTCTTTTCAGAGAAGGGGTGGGGTGGGGATGATGATGTGCCTCGTTGGAGTATGGGGCCCATGCATAGGCAGGCAGGCAGGCAGGCAGGCTCGGAGTGGGACCGTTGTGTGTTGGAGCGCCAGTACAGTAGCTCAAGCCCCAGGATTGACTGGCAAGTCGAGAGGAAAAGGAGGGAGGGAGTGCGGGCGGGCGGGCGGGTGGGCGGGCGGGCGGGAGAGAGAATTCAAAAGAGAGAGAGAGAGAGAGACAGACAGACAGACAGACAGACAGACAGACAGACAGAACAAAGAGAGACACAGAGAGAGAAATAGAGAAACAGAAACAGAGAGACAAGAGACAGAGACGTGGTGAATTGATCCGGCTGGACTACATACATGCTCTGTCGCGTCCGATCTTTGAGTTTCCTCAAAGATGCACGCACGCACACACAGATACACTGAGATGCCCTCTACCCCATCTTCTCTCCTCTCCAATTCCCCCGCCCCCTCCCCACTCCCCCGCCGTCAGGCACCAGAAATGAGATCCCTCCCCTTCGCCTATTGCGTCAATTACAAACAAAAGGCAGCGTGAGATTCAAGCAAATTTGTTTTATTTTGTTCCGAGGGTAGGGTTGTGGGTTTTGGTGCTGGTGGGGGTGTCGGAGGTCGTGGTCGTGGTCGAGTAATCGCCTGCGGGGGTGGGGGGGTGAGGATGGACGGTTACGCCACCTGCATGGATGTCTCGCGGTCCCCTCTGGCTGTCTGGTAGCCGCTGAGTGCTTCAGATATCACCATCCGGTCAGGAAGCAGGGGCTGGAAGATAAAGAGATATTAAAGAGATAATTAGGAGCAGGACTCCAGGGAAGCCCGAAGGCGGGGGGGGGGCGGGAGGAGGGGGGAGGGAGAGAATGGTGGAGAGGAGGGGAGACGGATCTATCCAGGAACGAGCGATGA
>NW_012323674.1:0-1480 GCF_000151885.1 Dipodomys ordii
ACATTGTGTCCCGTGGTGTTCCACTTTGACCCCTCCTGTGTCCCCCGCTGAGTGCCGCTTTGTCCCCGTTGTGTCCCGCTGTGTCCCCCGCTCTGTCCCCTGCTGTGTTCCGCTGTGTCCACCTCTGTGTCCCGCTGTGTCCTGCTGTGTCCCCCGCTGTGTCCCGCTGTATTCCCCTGTATTCCGTGGTGTCCCGTTTGTCACCCGCTGTGTCCCCTGCTGAGTCCCCGCTTTGTCCCCGCTGTGACCCCCTGTGTCCCGCTGTGTCCCGCTGTGTCCCGCTATGGCCCCCACTGTGTCCCGTTGTGTCCCCAGCTATGTACCCCACTGTGTCCCCGCTGTATCGATGCTGTGTCCCGCTGGGTCCCGCTGTGAACTGCTGTGTCCCACGCTGAGTCCCGCTGTGTCCCCACTGTGTCCCAATGTGTCCTCACTGTGTCCCCCGCTGTGTCCCGCTCTGTCAACCCTGTGTCCCCCGCTGTGTCCCGCTCTGTCCCTCTGTTTCCCCTGCTGTGTCCCCTGCTCTGTCCCACTGTGTCCCCCGCTGTGTCCCTGCTGTGTCCCTGCTCTGTCCCACTGTGTCCCGCTGTGTCTCCCGCTGATTCCCGCTGTGTCCCAGATGTGTGCCGCTGAGTCTTCGCTGAGTCCCCTGCTGTGTCCCGCTTTGTTCCCCCTGTGTCGCCCGCTGTGTCCCCCACTGTGTCCCGCTGTGTCCCCTGCTGTGTCCCCGAGGTGTCCCGCTGTGTCCCGCTGTGACCGTGTTGAGTCCCGCTGTGTCCCCGCTGTGTCCCGCTTTGTCATCGCTGTGTCCCCCTCTGTGTCCCGCATTGTCCCCCCGTGTCCCCCACTGTGTCCCGCTTGTCCCCCTCTGTGTCCCGCTGTTTCCCCTGCTGTGTCCCAACTGTGTCCTGCTGTGTTCCGCTGTGTCACGCTGTGTCCTCGCTGTGTCTCACGCAGTGTCCCGCAGTGTCCCCCCTGTGTCCCCCGCTGTGTCCCGCTGGGTCCCTCTGTGTCCCCTGCTGTGTACCCTGCTCTGTCCCACTGTGTCCCCCGCTGTGTCCCGCTGTGTCCCGCTGTGTACTGCTGTGTCCCCCGCTGAGTCCCGCTGTGTCCCCGCTGTGTCCCAATGTGTCCTCGCTGTTTCCCCCGCTGTTTCCCACTGTGTCCCCATTGTGTCCCCCGATGTGTCCACTACTGTGTCCACAGCTCTGTCCCCACTGTGTCCCACTGTGCCCCGCTGTGTGCCCGCTGTGTCCCGCTGTGTACCCTGCTGTGTCCAGCTGTGTCACCCCTGTGTCACGCTGTGTCCCCTCTCTGTTCCCCGCTGTCCCCTGCTGTGTCCCCCGCTATGTCCCGTTGTGTCCCGCTGTGTCCCCTGCTTTGTCCCGCTGTGTCCCCGCAGTGTCCCCGCTGTGTCCCGCTGTGTCACACTGTGTCCCGTGGTGTTCCGCTTTGTCCCCTGCTGTGTCCCCCGCTGTGA
>NW_012323675.1:0-1480 GCF_000151885.1 Dipodomys ordii
CAGAAGAGGAGCAGGAGACAGAAAAGCAGCCGGAGAAGCAGAAAGAACAATCAGAAGGAGAAGGAGGAGATGCAGAAACAGGAGAAGCAGAAGTAGAAGAATCAGGAGAAGGACAAGAAGCAGAAGCCGAAGGAGAAGCAGAAACAGAAGGAGAAGCAGAAAGAGAAGGAGGGGAAGCAGAAGAAGCAGAAGCCGAAGAAGCAGAAGCATAAGAATCCGAAGAAGCAGAAGCAGAACCTGAAGTAGAAGGAGAAGCAGGAGAAGCAGAAGAAGCAGAATCTGGAGAAGCAGAATGAGAAGCTGAAGGAGAAGCAGAAGCAGAAAGAGAATCAAAAGCAGAAGGAGAAGCAGAAGAAACAGAAGAAGTAGAAGCAGTAGCAGTTGTAGCTGAAGCAGAAGGAGAAGCCGAAGGAAAAGCAGAAGAACAAGAAGGAGAAGGAGAAACAGAAGGAGAAGCAGAAAGAGAAGCAGGTAAAGCAGAAGAAGAAGAAGCAGAAGGAGAAGCAGAAGAAGGAGAAGGAGAAGCAGAAGCAGAAGAAGATGCACAAGGAGGAGCAGGAGAAGCAGAAGCAGAAGGAGAAGCAGGAAAAGCAGAAGAAGCAGAAGCAAAAGGAGAAGCAAAAGAAGGAGAAGCAGAAGCAGAAGAAAAAGCATAAGCACAAGCACAAGCAGAAGGAGATGCAGAAGGAGAAGCAGGAGAAGCAGAAGCAGAAGATGAAGGAACAGCAGAAGTAGGAGAAGGAGAAGGAGGAGAAGCAGAAGCAGAAGCAGAAGCCGAAGCGGAATGAGAAGCAGAAAGAGAAGCAGGAGAAGCACAAGAAGCAGAAGCAGGAGAAGCCGAAAGAGAAGAAGCAGAAGAAGCAGAAACAGAAGCAGAAGTAGAAGCAGAAGCAGAAGGAGAAGCAGCAGAAGAAGTAGAACCAGAAATTCAGGCAGGAGAAACAGAAGAAGCAGAAGCAGAAAGAGAAGCAAAAAGAGAAGCAGAAGGAGAAGTAGAAGAATCAGTAGAAGGAGAAGCAGCAGAAGAAGCAGAAAAAAAAGCAGGAGAAGCAGAAGCAAAAGAGAAGTAGAAGCAGAAGAAACAGAAGAAGAAGAAGAAGCAGTAGAAGCATAAGAAGCAGAAGCAGGAGAAGCAGAAGCAGAAGAACAAGAAGAAGCATAAGAAGCAGAAGCAGAAGCAGAGGGAGAAACAGATATAGGAGAAGGAACAGCAGAAGGTGAAGCAGAAGGAGATGGAGAAGCAGAAAGAGAAGCAGAAACAGAAGGAGAAGAAGAAGGATTAGTTGGAGAATCAGAAGATGCAGAAGCACAAAGAGAAGCAGTAGAAGGAGAAGGAGAAGCAGAAGCAGAGGAAAGGAAGGAGAAGCAGAAGAAGCAGAAGCGGAAGAAGCCGAAAGTGAAGAAGCAGAAACAGAAGCAGAAGTAGAAGCAGAAGCAGAAGGAGAAGCAGCAGAACAAGTAGAACCAGAAATCAGGCAGA
>NW_012323676.1:0-1480 GCF_000151885.1 Dipodomys ordii
CTTCTGCTTCTGCTTCTGCTTCTGCTTCAATTTCTCCTTCTGCTTCTCATTCTGCTTCTGCGTCTTCTGTTTATTCTGCTTCTCCTGCTTCTGCTTCTCCTGCTTCTCCTACTTCTCGTGCTGCTTCTCCTTCTGCGTCTCTTTCTGCTTCTGCTTATCCTTTTGCTTCTCCTACTCCTAATCCTTCTCTTTCGCCTTCTCCTTCTCCTTCTGCTTCTCCTGCTTCTCCTTCTGCATCTTCTTCTGCTTCTGCTTCTGCTGCTTCTTCTGCTTCTGCTTCTCCTTCTTCTGCTTCTCCCTTGATTCTGGTTCTTATGCTTATTCTTTTTCTTCTGCTTCTGCTTCTCCTGCTTCTGCTTCTCCTGCTTCTGCTTCTCCTGCTTCTGCTTCTTCTGCTTCTACTGTTTCTCCTTCTCCTTCTCCTTCTTCTTCTTCTTCTTCTTCTTCTTCTTCTTCTTCTTCTTCTTCTTCTTCTTCTTCTTCTTCTTCTTCTTCTTCTTCTTCTTCTTCTTCTTCTTCTTCTTCTTCTTCTTCTTCTCTTTCTGCTGCTTCTGCTTTTCCTGCTTCTTCTTCTTCTACTGCTTCTCTTTCTGCTTCTCATTCTGCTTCTGCTTCTTCTTCTGCTTCTCCTATTGCTTCTGCGGCACTTCCTTCTCCTTCTCCTACTTCTCCTTCTCCTTCTGCTTCTTCTGCTTCTCCTGCTTCTCCTTCTGCATCTTCTTCTGCTTCTGCTTCTCCTTCTCCTTCTTCTTCTGCTTCTGTTTCTCCTTCTGCTTCTCCTTCTGCTCCTTCTGCTTCTCCTTCTGCTTCTCCTTCTGTTTCTCCTTCTCGTTCTTCTGCTTTTACTTTTGCTTCTCCTTCTGCTTCTGCTGCAACTGCTACTGCTTCTGCTTCTTCTGTTTCTTCCGCTTCTCCTTCTCCTTTTGATTCTCTTTCTGCTTCTGCTTCTCCTTCAGCTTCTCATTCTGCTTCTCCAGATTCTGCTTCTTCTGCTTCTCCTGCTTCTCCTTCTGCTTCAGGTTCTGCTTCTGCTTCTTCGGATTCTTATGCTTCTGGTTCTCCTGATTCTGCTTCTTCTGCTTCCCCTCCTTCTCTTTCTGCTTCTCCTTCTGTTTCTGCTTCTCCTTCTGCTACTGCTTCTTGTCCTTCTCCTGTTTCTTCTGCTTCTGCTTCTCCTACTTCTGCTTCTTCTGCTTTTCCTGCTTCTCTTTCTGCTTCTCCTGCTTCTGCTCCTCCTTCTGCTTCTGCTCCTTCTATTTCTTCTGTTTCTTCTTCTTCTGCTTCTTCCGCTCTGCTTCTTCTGCTTCTCCTGCTTCTCGTTCTGCTTCTCTTTGTCGGCTTCTCTTTCTACTTCTCCTTCTGCTTCTGATTCTGCTTCTTCTCCTTCTGCTTCTGCTTCTTCTGCTTCTCCTGCTACTCCTTCAGTATCTCCTTCTGCTTGTGCTTTTCCTTCTGCTTCTTCTTCTGCTTCTCCTTCTTC
>NW_012323677.1:0-1480 GCF_000151885.1 Dipodomys ordii
TCCATTAATAAATCATTTTCGTGCATTCTGCACAAGTAGTATGACTCTCTGTCTGGATCAGGACTACAGGTGAATATATATGGACAAGGCTCAAGCATCTTTCCATCTGTTAAGAAATCTGCAAGAATTGAAGAACATAACATCATTTTGCTCTGAGCAAACTCAGTTACCACAAATGCTGGTATTTAAATGAGGACGAGAGGGATAAGTATTATTGTTCCTTTAATTGTCAATGTATACCCGCGCTCAGCAGTTGTAGTCCTACTTTTATACAAGTCGATCCAGTGGAGTCCGAATATAAACTCAACCCGCCCCCTCCGCAACACGTCGGCTGGCGGTCGAAACCCCGCCCTCCCCCCTCCCCGTCGTCATGGCTACGACAGAGGAAAAGCAAATGATGATAATAATGAATCATAACAACCTATATGTATGTGTATGTCAGAACTCTCACTCCCCACTGCCGGGTAGGTGAGGACTGACTGACTGAGTGAGTGACTGACCCGACCCGTGTTTTGCCCCTCCCGCCGCCCCATCCACCTTGTCGACGGCGAACGCGCGCCATGTAGCGGTGGTTTTGTGAATTGCAGTTTTCTCTCATGAAATGCATGGGGGAAAAAAGAGAACAAACAAACCACGCACTGACTGACTGAGAAAACCGGCCCAGGCTGGCTGGCCCCGAGAGAGACTGCCTTCTTTTCAGAGAAGGGGTGGGGTGGGGATGATGATGTGCCTCGTTGGAGTATGGGGCCCATGCATAGGCAGGCAGGCAGGCTCGGAGTGGGACCGTTGTGTGTTGGAGCGCCAGTGCCAGTACAGTAGCTCAAGCCCCAGGATTGACTGGCAAGTCGAGAGGAAAAGGAGGGAGGGAGTGCGGGCGGGCGGGCGGGAGAGAGAATTCAAACGAGAGAGAGAGAGAGAGAGAGAGAGAGACAGACAGACAGACAGACAGACAGAGACAAAGAGAGACACAGAGAGAGTAATAGAGAAACAGAAACAGAGAGACAAGAGACAGAGACGTGGTGAATTGGTCCGGCTGGACTACATACATGCTCTGTCGCGTCCGATCTTTGAGTTTCCTCAAAGATGCACGCACGCACACACAGATACACGGAGATGCCCTCTGCCCCCTCTTCTCTCCTCTCCAATTCCCCCGCCCCGTCCCCCCTCCCCCCCCCGTCAGGCACCAGAAATGAGATCCCTCCCCTTCGCCTATTGCGTCAATTAGAAACAAAAGGCAGCATGAGACTCAAGCAAATTTGTTTTATTTTGTTCCGAGGGTAGGGTTGTGGATTTTGGTGCGGGGGGGGGGGGGTCGGAGGTCGTGGTCGTGGTGGAGTAATCGCCTGCGGGGGGGGGTGATGATTGACGGTTACGCCACCTGCATGGATGGCTCGCGTTCCCCTCTGGCTGTCTGGTTGCCGCTGAGAGATTCAGATATCACCATCCGGTCAGGAAGCAGGGGCTGGAAGATAAAGAGTGA
>NW_012323678.1:0-1480 GCF_000151885.1 Dipodomys ordii
CCAGCGGAGGACAGAGCGACAACACAGCAGGACACAGTTGGACACAGGGGGATTCAGCAGGGTTACAGCGGGACACAACGGGACACAGCAGGACACAGCGGGACACAGCGGGACACAGCAGGGGCACAGCGGGGGACACAGCGGGACACAACGGGACACAGCGGGGGACACAGTAGGACAGAGCGGGGGACACAGCGGGGGACAGAGGGGGACACCACGAATAACAGAGCAAGGACACAGCGGGACCCAGCGGGACACAGCCTCGATACAGCGGGATTCACAGCGTTACACAGCGCGTTACACAGCTGGGGACACAAAGGGACACAGTGGTGGACACAGCGGGACACAGCGGGACAGAGTGGGACACAGACGGGATAAAGCGTGAGACACAGCGGGGGACAGAGCGGGATACAGCGGGGGACACAGCGGGGACACAGCGGGACACAGCGGGGACACAGCGGGGACTCAGCTGGGGACACAGCGGGGGACAAAGCGGGACACCACGCAACACAGCAGGACACAGCGCGAAACAGCGGTGACCCTTCGGGGACACAGCGGGACACAGCGGGGGACACAGCGGGACACAGCGGGTGACACAGCAGAACATAGTGGGGGACACAGCGAGGACACAGTGGGACACAGCAAGACACAGCATCGAAACAGCGGCGACACAGCGGTACACAGTGGGGTACACAGCTGGGGACACAACGGGACACAGCGGGGGACACAGCGAGGACACAGTGGGACACAGCAGGACACAGCGGGGACACTGCGGGAACATAGCGGGACACAGCGGGGTACACAGCGGGACACCGCGGGACACAGCTTGGGACACAGCGGGGATACAGCGGGACACAGCGGGGACACAGCTAGGACACAGCGGGACACAGTGGGGACACAAAGGGGACTCAGCGGGGGAAACAGCAGGGGAAAAAGCGGGACACCATGGGACACAGTGTGACACAGCAGGACACAGAGGGAACACTGCGTCGACACAGCGGGACAAAGCGGGGGACACAGCGGGACACAGCGGGACACAGCGGGGGACACAGCGGGGGACAGTGGAGACAAAGAGAGGACACAGCGGGACACAGTGGTGACACAGCTGGACACAACGGAGTACACAGCGGGACACAGCGGGCACAAAGCGGGGACAGAGCGGGACACAGCGGGACACAGTGGGACATATAGCAGGGGACACAGCGGGACACAAAGGGGGACACAGTGAGGACACAGTGAGACACAGCGGGGACACAGCGAGGACACAGCGGTGACACAGCTGGACACAACGAAGTACACAGCGGGACACAGCGGGCACACAGCGGGGACACAGCGGGACACAGCGGGGAACACAGGAAGGACACAGCAGACACAGCGTCGATACAGCGGGTACACAGCGCAACACAGCGGGGTACACACCTGTGGACACAACGGGACACAGTGGGGGACACAGCGAGGACACAACAGGACACAGCGGGGA
>NW_012323679.1:0-1479 GCF_000151885.1 Dipodomys ordii
TCTTTTTCTTCTGCTTCTGCTTCTCCTGCTTCTGCTTCTTCTGCTTCTACTGCTTCTTCTTCTGCTTCTGCTTCTTCTGCTTCTTCTGCTTCTACTTCTCTTTCTGCTTCTGCTTCTCCTGCTTGTTTTTCTGCTTCTTCTGCTGATTTTTCTACTTCTCCTTCTGCTTCTCTTTTTGCTTCTCCTTCTGCTTGTTCTATTTCTCGTGCCTGGATTTCTGGTTCTACTTCTTCTGCTGCTTCTCGTTCTGCTTCTGTTTCTCCTTCTGCTTCTGTTTCTGCTTCTTCTCTTTCGGCTTCTCCTGCTTCTGCTTCTTGTCCTTCTCCTGCTTCTCTTTCTGCTTCTCATTCTGCTTCTGCTTCTCCTTCTGCTTCTGCTTCTCCTCCTTCTCCTTCTCCTACTTCTGCTTCTCTTTCAGCTTCTGCTTCTTCTGCTTCTCCTGCTTCTCCTTCTGCATCTCCTTCTGCTTGTGGTTGTCCTTATGCTTCTTCTTCTGCCTCTGCTTCTCCTTCTCCTTCTTTTGCTTCACCTTTTGCTTCTGCTTCTTCTGCTTTTCCTGCTTCTCCTTCTGTTTCTGCTTCTTTTGCTTCTCCTTCTGCATCTTCTTCTGCTTCTCCTTCTCCTTCTTCTGCTTCTCCTTCTGATTCTCCTTCTGCTTCTTCTTCTGCTTTACCTGCTTCTCTTTCTGCTTCTCCTTTTGCTTCTCCTTCTGTTTCTCCTTCTCCTTCTTGTTCTTCTGCTTTTCCTTCTGCTTTTCCTACTGCTTCTGCAACAACTGCTTCTGCTTCTACTTCTTCTCTTTCTTCTGCTTCTCCTTTTGCTTTTGATTCTCTTTCTGCTTCTGCTTCTCCTTCTGCTTCTCCAGATTCTGCTTCTTCTGCTTCTCCTGCTTCTCCTTCTGCTTGAGGTTCTGCTTCTGCTTCTTCGGATTCTTATGCTTCTGCTTCTCCTGCTTCTGCTTCTTCTGCTTCCCCTCCTTCTCTTTCTGCTTCTCCTTCTGCTTCTGCTTCTTGTCCTTCTCCTGTTTCTTCTGCTTGTTCTTCTCCTGTTTCTGCATTTCCTCCTTCTCCTTCTGCTGCTCTTTCTTTTTCTCCTGCCGCTTTTCCTTCTACTGCTCCTTCTTCTGCTTCTCTTTCTGCTTCTACTCCTGTTTCTCCTTCTCCTTCTCCTTCTAGATCTTCTGCTTTTCCTTCTGCTTCTCCTTCTGCTTCTGAATCTTCTGCTTCTTCTGATACTGCCTCTGCTTCTTCTCTTTCTTCTGCTTCTCCTTCTGCTTTTGCTTCTCTTTCTGCTTCTGCTTCTCCTTCTGCTTCTCCAGATTCTGCTTCTTCTGCTTCTCCTTCTGCTTCACGTTCTGCTTTTGCTTTTTCGGCTTCTTCTGCTTCTGCTTCTTCTGCTGCTGCTTCTTCAGCTTCTCCTGCTTCTCCTTCAGCTTTCCATCGTTTCACTTCTCCTTCTGCTTCAGCTTCTTCCCCTCTC
>NW_012323680.1:0-1479 GCF_000151885.1 Dipodomys ordii
TTCTGTTTCTTCTGATTCTACTTCTGCTTCTCCTTCTTCTCCTCTTTCTACTTCTACTTCGCTTCTTCGATTCTCCGCTTCTCCTTCTGTTCTCCTTCGTTTCTGCTTCTCTTTCTGCTTCTCCTTCTCCTTCTCCTTCTGCTGCTCCTTCTCCTTCTTCTGCTTCTCCCACTGCTTCTGCTTCTGCTTCTTTTGCTTATTCTTTTTGTTTTGCTTCTGCTTCCCCTGCTTCTGCTTCTACTGCTTCTCCTTATGCTTCTCCTTATGCTTCTCCTTATGCTGCTTCTTCTTCTTCTTCTTCTTCCTCTTCTTCTTCTTCTTTTTCTTCTTCTTCTTCTTCTCTTTCTTCTGCTTCTGCTTTTCCTGCTTCTTCTGCTTCTACTGCTTCTCTTTCTGCTTCTCATTCTGCTTCTGCTTCTCCTTCTGCTTCTCCTATTGCTTCTGTTGCACTTCCTTATCCTTCTCCTTCTCCTACTTCTGCTTCTCCTGCTTCTCCTTCTGCATCTTTTTCTGCTTCTGCTTCTCCTTCTGCTGCTTCTTCTGCTTCTGCTACTCCTTCTTCTGATTCTCCTTCTGATTCTCCTTCTACTTCTCTTTCTGCTGCTAATGCTCCTTCTTCTGCTACTCCCTCTGATTCTTCTTCTTATGCTTATTCTTTTTCTCCTGCTTCTGCTTCTCTTGCTTCTGCTTCTTCTGCTTCTACTTCTTCTCCTTATGCTTCTCCTTCTCCTTCTCCTCCTCCTCCTCCTCCTTCTTCTTCTTCTTCTTCTTCTTCTTCTTCTTCTTCTTCTTCTTCTTCTTCTTCTTCTTCTTCTTCTTCTTCTTCTTCATCTTCTTCTTCTTCTTCTACTAATTCTTCTTCTTCTTCTTCTTCTTCTTCTTCTTCTTCTTCTTCTTCTTCTTCTTCTTCTTCTTCTTCTTCTTCTTCTCTTTCTTCTGCTTCTTCTTTTCCTGCTTCTTCTGCTTCTACTGCTTCTCTTTCTGCTTCTCATTCTGCTTCTGCTTCTACTTCTGCTTCTCCTATTGCTTCTGCGGCTCTTCCTTCTCCTTCTCCTACTTCTACTTCTTCTGCTTCTGCTTCTTCTGCTTCTCCTGCTTCTCCTTATGCATCTTCTTCTGCTTCTGCTTCTCCTTCTGTTGCTTCTTCTGCTTCTGTTTCTCCTTCTGCTTCTCCTTCTGCTTCTTCTGCTTCTCCTGATTCTCCTTCTGCTTCTCCTTCTGTTTCTCCTTTTCCTTCTCGTTCTTCTGCTTTTCCTTCTGCTTCTCCTTCTGCTTCTGCTGCAACTGCTACCGCTTCTGCTTCTTCTGTTTCTTCTGCTTCTCCTTCTGCTTTTGATTCTCTTTCTTCTTCTGCTTCTGCTTCTACTTCAGCTTCTCATTCTGCTTCTCCAGATTCTGCTTCTTCTCCTTCTCCTGCTTCTCCTTCTGCTTCAGGTTCTGCTTCTGCTTCTTCGGATTCTTATGCTTCTGCTTCTCCTG
>NW_012323681.1:0-1479 GCF_000151885.1 Dipodomys ordii
CAAAAGGGAAGACCAGGGGTTGTTAAAGGAGCCGCGGAAGGGGAAGCAGCGGAGGAGCCAGAAAATCAAGCAGGGGAAGCAGAAAGAGTAGTAGAAGTAGAAGCAGAAGAAGCAGAACCAGAAGAAGAAGCAGTAGAAGCATAAGAAGCAGAAGCAGGAGAAGCAGAAGCAGAAGAAAAAGAAGAAGCATAAGAAGCAGAAATAGAAGCAGAGGGAGAAACAGAAGAAGGAGAAGGAGCAACAGAAGGTGAAGCAGAAGGAGATGCAGAAGCAGAAAGAGAAGCAGAAACAGAAGGAGAAGTTGGAGAATCAGAAGAAGCAGAAGCAGAAAGAGAAGCAGAAGAGGGACAAGGAGAAGCAGAAGCAGAAGGACAATCAGGAGAAGCAGAAGAAGCAGAAGCGGGAGAAGCAGAAGAAGAAGAAGAAGAAGAAGAAGAAGAAACAGAAGAAGGAGAAGGAGCAGAAGGAGAAGCAGAAGCAGAAGGAGAAGCAGAAATAGAAACAGAAGCAGAAGAAGCAGTTGCAGGAGAAGCAGAAGCAGAAGAAACAGAAGAAGCTGAAGAAGCAGAAGGAGAACCTGAAGCAGAAGGAGAAGCAGAAGCATCAGAAGCTGGAAAAGCAGAAGGAGAAGATACAGAACAAGCAGAAGAAGCAGAAGCAGAACGAGAAGCAGAAGAATAAGAAGGAGAAAGAGAAGGATTAGGAGTAGGAGGAGCAGAAGCAGAATTAGAAGCAGAAAGAGAAGCAGAAGGAGAAGCAGAAGGAGAAACAGAAGAAGCAGAAGCAGGAGAAGCAGAAGCAGAAGCAGAATGAGCAGCACAAGAAGGAGAAATTGAAGGAGAAGGAGAATGAGACGGAGAAGCAGAAGGAGAAGTAGGAGAAGCAGTAGAAGGAGAAGCAGGAGAAGCAGAAGCAGAAGAAACAGAAGAAGGAGAAGAGCAGAAGCAGAAGGAGAAACAGAAGCAGAAGGAGAAGCAGAAGAAGCAGAAGCTGAAGCCGAAGAAACTGAAAAAGCAGAAAAAGAAGAAGAAGCAGAAGAAGAAGAAGCAGGAAAAGCAGAAGAAGAAGAAGGAGAAGGAGAAAGAGAAGGATTAGGAGTAGGAGAAACAGACGGATAAGCAGAAGCAGAAAGAGAAGGAGATGGAGAAGGAGAAGCAGGAGAAGCAGAAGAAGCAGAAGCAGGAGAAGCAGAAACAGAATGAAAAGCAGAAGAAGGAGAAATTAAAACAGAAGAAGATGCAGAAGGAGAAGCAGAAGCAGAAGCAGAAGGAGAAGCAGAAATAGAAGCAGAAGAAGCCGAAGAAGCAGAAGCAGAACCTGAAGCGGAAGGAGAAGCAGAAGAAGCAGAATCTGGAGAAGAAGAAGGAGAACCAGAAGGAGAGGCAGAAGCAGAAAGAGAAGCAAAAGCAGAAGGAGAAGCAGAAGAAACAGAAGAAGCAGAAGCAGTAGCAGAAGAAGCTGAAGATGCAGAAGCAGAAA
>NW_012323682.1:0-1479 GCF_000151885.1 Dipodomys ordii
GATCATCGTTGAGGTTTTCAATATGCATCTTAAAAGATAGCATTAGCTAACAGCTATACTTCGCAGTTAAGCGAAAAGCAACAATCATACAGGCGTATGTCAACTAATCAATCTCCATCAAGTGAAGTTTCCAGAAAAGGAGACTGACCTGACGAAACGCAGAAAGGATGAAAAAAACCGGAATACGCACGCGTCGAGGTAGCAAACAGCATCTAAAGAGGGAACCACTCCCCCCTCCCACCGTCCCCCCCCCCGCCTTCGGGCTTCCCTGGAGTCCTGCTCCTAATTATCTCTTTAATATCTCTTTATCTTCCAGCCCCTGCTTCCTGACCGGATGGTGATATCTGAAGCACTCAGCGGCAACCAGACAACCAGAGGGGAACGCGAGCCATCCATGCAGGTGGCGTAACCTTCCATCCTCACCCTCCCCCGCAGGCGATTACTCGACCAAACCACGACCTCCGACCCCCCCCCACACCAAAATCCACAACCCTACCCTCGGAACAAAATAAAACAAATTTGCTTGAATTTCACGCTGCCTTTTGTTTGTAATTGACGCAATAGGCGAAGGGGAGGGATCTCATTTCTGGAGCCTGACGGAGGTGGGGGGAGGGGGGACGGGGCGGGGGAATTGGAGAGGAGAGAAGAGGGGGCAGAGGGCATCTCAGTGTATCTGTGTGTGTGCGTGCGTGCATCTTTGAGGAAACTCAAAGATCGGACGCGACAGAGCATGTATGTAGTCCAGCCGGACCAATTCACCACGTCTCTGTCTCTTGTCTCTCTGTTTCTGTTTCTCTATTTCTCTCTCTGTGTCTCTCTTTGTCTCTGTCTGTCTGTCTGTCTGTATGTCTGTCTGTCTGTCTGTCTGTCTCTCTCTCTCTCTCGTTTGAATTCTCTCCCCGCCCGCACGCCCGCCCGCACTCCCTCCCTCCTTTTCCTCTCGACTTGCCAGTCAATCCTGGGGCTTGAGCTACTGTACTGGCGCACCAACACACAACGGTCCCACTCCGAGCCTGCCTGCCTGCCTGCCTGCCTATGCATGGGCCCCATACTCCAACGAGGCACATCATCATCCCCACCCCACCCCTTCTCTGAAAAGAAGGCAGTCTCTCTCAGGGCCAGCCAGCCTGGGCCGGTTTTCTCAGTCAGTCAGTGCGTGGTTTGTTTGTTCTTTTTTTTCCCCCATGCATTTCATGAGAGAAAACTGCAATTCACAAAACCACCACTAGATGGCGCGCGTTCGCCGTCGACAAGGTGGATGGGGCGGCGGGAGGGGCAAAACACGGGTCGGGTCAGTCACTCACTCAGTCAGTCAGTCCTCACCTACCCGGCAGTGGGGAGTGAGAGTTCTGACATACACATACATATAGGTTGTTATGATTCATTATTATCATCATTTGCTTTTCCTCTGTCGTAGCCATGACGACGGGGAGGGGGAGGGCGGGGTTTTGACCGCCAGCCGACTTGTTGCGGAGGGGG
>NW_012323683.1:0-1479 GCF_000151885.1 Dipodomys ordii
TGAGAAGCTATGTAATTAAAGTCAAGGTTCAATACAGCCTGAAGTTGAAGAAAATGTGCTACAATTTTAAAAAATGGGCCATAAGAATGGTACTCTCTAATAGAAAGATAAACAGAAAAACAAAAGAGAGTTGAATCTGACTTTCCACTATACCTTTAAGGTATGAAGCAATTTTCAATATCAGTTTTATCATAACTATTTAACATGTGTGGAAAGCTTTAAAGAGTCATATAATCTATTATGAGCATTTTTACATCACACAAGTTACCACCAAGTTGTTACAATTATTCATCTCCTTAAAGTATATTATAAGAATAAGATGTCAAATACATATCAACACCTTTAGGAGAGAAGCAAAAGATATTTTAACAACATAGCCAAATGTAGTGCCGAATAATTTGTAAAGGATATACTCATAAGTGTCATAAAAATATAAAATAAATACATATCAAAAATTGTGTTTAACTTGTCAGTTAATGAGAGGGGAAAGGAAAAATGTTACAACTGCTGAAACTGAGTTTAAAAAAATAAAAATAGTTTCTCTTTAAGTCTTTCGCCCATTTATTTATTGGGCAGTTGTTTCTTTGAGGATTTGTTGTTGCGGGGTTTAATTTTTTGAGTTCCAAGTATATTTTAGATATGAGACCCTTGTCCGTTGTATGGCTAGTGAAGATCTTCTCCCAATCCGTGCGCTTTCTATTGATCCTGCTAGCTATGTCATTTGCCCTGCAGAAGCTCTGCAACTTTATGCAATCCCATTTGTCCAACCTTTCTTTGATTTGTTGTGTTTCCGGGTCTCTATTCAAAAAATTTCGGCCTGAGCCAAGGAGACCTAGGGTTTCTCCTATTCCATCCTGTAATGTTTTCAGAGTGTCTGCTTTGACTTCAAGGTCTTTGATCCATTTGGAGTTGATTCTGGTACAGGGTGATATATAAGGATCTAGCTTTAGTTTTCTACATGTAGTTAACCAATTTTGCCAGCACCATTTACTGAAGAAGCTTTCTTTCTTCCATTCTATTGTTTTAGCTCCCTTATCGAATATTATATGGCTATAGGTCTGTAGGTTCATTTCTGGGTTTTCAATTTTATTCCATTGGTCCAGAGGTCTGTTCTTATGCCAATATCAAGCTGTTTTGATTACTATGGCTTTATAATATAGATTGAAATTTGGTATTGATATTCCTCCAGCAGTGTTCTTTCCGTTGAGGAGCGTTTTTGCTATTCAAGGTCTTTTATTGTTCCATATGAAGTTTTGGATTGCCTCTTCTATTTCCTTGAAGAATGAGGTTGGAATTTTGATAGGTATTGCGTTGAATTTGTACATAGCCTTGGGAAGTATTGCCATTTTCACGATGTTAATCTTTCCAATCCAGGAGCATGGGATGTATATGGCATGAATATTTCTGTGTGTGCATGCACATGTGTGAACAAGCCAGCATTACGGCTGGAATTTACGTCCTCACTCTCTTGTTTGGCTT
>NW_012323684.1:0-1479 GCF_000151885.1 Dipodomys ordii
CAGAAGTTGAAAGAGAATCTGAAGTGGAATGAGAAGCAGAATGAGAAGCAAGAGAAGCACATGAAGCAGAAGCAGGAGAAGCTGAAAGTGATGCAGAAGAAGCAGATACAGAAGCAGAAGTAGAATGAGAAGCAGCAGATGAAGTAGTACCAGAAATTCAGGCAGGAGAAACAGAAGAAGCAGAAGCAGAAAGAGAAGCAAAAAGAGAAGCAGAAGGAGAAGTAGAAGAAGCATCAGAAGGAGAAGCAGCAGAAGAAGCAGAAAAACAAGCAGGAGAAGCAGAAGCAGAAAGAGAAGTAGAAGCAGAAGAAGCAGAAGCAAGAGAAGCAGAAGCAGAAGAACAAGAAGAAGCATAAGAAGCAGAAGCAGAAGCAGAGGGAGAAACAGAAGAAGGAGAAGGAGCAGCAGAAGGTGAAGCAGAAGGAGATGGTTAGCAGAATGAGAAGCAGAAACAGAAGGAAAAGAAGAAGGATTAGTTGAAGAATGAGAAGAAGCAGAAGCAGAAAGAGAAGCTGATTAAGGAGATGAGAAGCAGAAGTAGAGTTAATTAAGGAGAAGTAGAAGAGCATTATTGTGAGTTGCAGAAGAAGACGAATAAACAGAAGAAGGAGAAGGAGTAGAAGTAGAAGCAGAAGCAGAAGGAGAAGCAGAAAGAGAAGGAGAAGAAGCAGTAGCAGGAGAAGCAGAAGCAGAAGAAAGAGAAGAAGCTGAAGAAGCAGAAGCAGGACCTGAAGCAGAAGAAACAGAACAAGCAGAAGAAGCAGTAGTAGAAGCAGAACGAGAAGCAGAAGAAGAAGAAGGAGAAGGAGAAAGAGAAGGATTAGGAGTAGGAAGAGCAGAAGGAGAATCAGAAGCAAAACGAGAAGCAGAAGGAGCAGCAGAAGGAGAAGCAGAAGGAGAAGCAGAAGAAGGAGAAACAGAAGCAGAAGAAGCAGCAGAAGGAGAAGCAGAAGCAGAAGAAGATGCAGAAGGAGGAGCAGGACAAGCAGAAGAAGCAAAAGCAGGAGAAGCAGAAGTAGGAGAAGGAGAAGGAGAAGGAAGGTCAGCAGAAGCAATAGGAGAAGCAGAAGGAGAAGCAGAAGCAGAATGAGAAGCAGAAAGAGAAGCAGTAGAAGCAGAAGAAGCAGGAAAGGCAGAAGAAGACGAAAGAGAAGAAGAAGAAGAAGAAGAAGAAGAAGAAGAAGAAGAAGAAGAAGAAGAAGAAGAAGAAGAAGAAGAAGAAGAAGAAGAAGGATAAGAAGCAGAAGCAGAAAGAGAAGCAGAAACAGAAGGAGAAGCAGAAACAGAAGCAGAAGAAGCCGAAGAAGCAGAAGCAGAACCTGAAGCAGAAGGAGAAGCAGAAGATGCAGAATCTGGAGAAGAAGGAGAACCAGAAGGAGAAGCAGAAGCAGAAAGAGGAGCAAAAGCAGTAGGAGAAGCACAAAGAGAAGCAGAAGAAACAGAAGAAGCAGATGCAGTAGCAGAAGAAGCAGAAGATGC
>NW_012323685.1:0-1479 GCF_000151885.1 Dipodomys ordii
GTCCACAGCTGTGTATACACTGTGTAACGCTGTGTCCCCGCTGTATCGACGCTGTGTCCCGCTGTGTCCGCGCTGTGTTCCCCGCTGTGTCCCGCTGTGTCCCACGCTGTGTCCTCGCTGTGTCCCCCGCTGTGTCCCGCTGTGTCCCACGCTGTGTCCCGCTGTGTCCGGCTGTGTCCCGCTCTGTCCCTGCTGTGTCCCGCTATGTCCCACTGTGTCCCCGCTTTGTGCCCACTGTGTCCCACTATATACTCCGTTGTGTCCAGCTCTGTCACCGCTGAGTCTTGCTGTGTCCCCTCTCTGTCTCCGCTGTCCCCCGCTCTATCCCCCGCTGTGTCCCGCTGTGTCCTGCTGTGTCACACTGTGTCCCGTCGTGTCCCGCTTTGTCCCCCGCTGTGTCCCCCGCTGAGTCCCCTCTGTGTCGCCTCTGTGTCCCCATGTGTCCTCGCTGTGTCCCCCGCTGTCTCCCGCTTTGTTCCCCTGCTGTGTCCCGCAGTGTCCCACTGTGTCCTCGCTGTGTCCCCTGCTGTGTCCCGCTGTGTCCTCGCTGTGTCCCCAGCTGTGTCCCGCTGTGTCCCGCTGTGTACCTCGCTGTGTCCCACTGTGTCCCCGCTGTATCGACGCTGGGTCCCGCTGGGACCCGCTGTGTCCTCCCTGTGTCCCCCGCTGTGTCCCGCTGTGTCCCACACTGTGTCCCACTGTGTCTACTGCTCTGTCCCCGCTGTGTCCCGCTGTGTCCATGCTTTGTCCCACGCTGTGTTCGGCTTTGTCCCACGCTGTGTTCGGCTGTGTCCTCGCTTTGTTCCCCGCTCTGTCCTGCTGTGTACCCCTCTGTGTCCCCCGCTGTGTCCTGCTGTGTCCCCCACTGTGTCCCACGCTGTGTCCTCGCTGTGTCCCCCGCTGTGTCCCGCTGTGTCCCGCTGTGTCCCGCTCCGTCCCTGCTGTGTCCCGCTATGTCCCACTGTGTCCCCGCTTTGTGCCCGCTGTATCCCGCTATGTACTCTGTTGTGTCCAGCTGTGTCACCGCTGAGTCTCACTGTGTCCCCTCTCTGTCTCCGCTGTCCCCCGCTCTGTCCCCCGCTGTGTCCCGCTGTGTCCCGCTGTGTCCATGCTTTGTCCCACGCTGTGTTCCGCTGTGTCCTCGCTTTGTTCCCCGCTCTGTCCTGCTGTGTACCCCTCTGTGTCCCTCGCTGTGTCCTGCTGTGTCCCCCGCTGTGTCCCACGCTGTGTCCTCGCTGTGTCCCCCGCTCTGTCCCACGCTGTGTCCCACTGTGTCCCGCTGTGTCACACTGTGTCCCGTGGTGTCCCGCTTTGTCCCCCGCTGTGTCCCCCGCTGAGTCCCCTCTGTGTCGCCTCTGTGTCCCGCTGTGTCCTCGCTGTGTCCCCCGCTGTCTCCCGCTTTGTCCCCCGCTGTGTCCCGCTGTGTCCCGCTGTGTCCCGCTGTAGTCCTCGCTGTGTCCCCTGCTGTGTCCCGCTGTG
>NW_012323686.1:0-1479 GCF_000151885.1 Dipodomys ordii
GCAGAGCTATGCCGTTGCATAGCAGGGCAAACTGCGTACCTTGGCCAAACTTCACGGGTGTACAGGACACACGGGGGATTTACAAGGAGATGTTCGCCCGGAGCTACCAGAGGCTGCAGGCAGCAAGGTTCCGGAATTGTTCTAAGAAGCCTTGAAAGCAGTGAAACACTCCTATGTTGCAATAACTCAGAACTTCATTCTAAGTGTTCCCAGCTGAGGTCATTCGGCTGAACACAACCGTGGAATAATTAGAGCCAGATGTAAGCAGTGGATTAATTAGAGCCAGATGTAGGCTGTGGGGAAGCTTGACATAAGACTGAGCTCTAGATCTCCAAACTTTTACACACTGCTATCAGTAGAAGTTCAACTTACTGCTCCAGTTGAGTAGAGTGTAGTCGTCAATGCTGGAATCAGTAGCACTCAGGTGAGAAGAAAGGGAGGAAGATATACCCAGTCCGGTGACAGTGTCCTACGGGGACCAGCCTATCTGGCTGCCACGCCTGAATGTTTGTAACCTCGGCAGAGCTATGCAGGCGCAATTGTGCAGCAATGCAAACTGCGTACCCTGGCCAAACTTCAAGGGTGTAAAAGAAACCACGGGGGATTTACAAGGAGATGTTCACCCGGAGCAACCAGAGGCCTGCCGGCAGCAAGATTCCGGAATTCTTCCTAAGAAGCCTTGAAAGCACTGAAACACTCCTATGTTGCAATAACTCAGAACCTCATTCTGAGTGTTCCTGGCAGAGTTCATTCGGCTGAACACAACCGTGGACTAATTAGAGCCAGATGTAAGCAGTGAATTAATTAGAGCAAGATGTAGGCAGTGTTGTCGCGTGCAAAACAACTGAGCTCTAGTTCTCCAAGCATTCACAGAGTGCCATTAGTAGAGGTTCAAGTTACTGCTCCTGTTGAGTAGAGGGCTACATTCAAAGCTGGAACCAGTAGCACTCAGGTAAGAGGAACGAGAAGCAGATATACCCAGTCCACTGGCAGTGTCCTATGGGGACCAGCCAATCTGACTGCCACGCCTGAATATTTATAACTGCGGCAGAGTATTGCAGGCGCCATTGTGCAGCAACACAAACTGCATACCTTGGCTAAACTTCCCGTGTGTACAGGAAACCACGGGGGATTTACAAGGAGGTGTTCACCCAGAAGAACCGGAGTCCTGCCGGCAGAAAGAATCCGGAATTATTGATAAGAAAACTTGAAAGCAGTGATACGCTCCTATATGTTGCAATAACTCAGAACCTCATTCTGAGTGTTCCTAGGAGAGGTCATTCAGCTGAACACAACCTTGGACTAATTAGAGCCAGGTGTAAACAGTGCCGTCCATAGTTTCTGATGGAAAGTGGTCGCGTGGCTAACAACTGAGCTCTAGTTCTCCAAACTTTCACAAAGTGCTCATAAGTAGAGGTTCAACTTACTGCTCTGGGTTGAGTAGTGTGTAGTCTTCAAAGCTGGGAATCAGTAGCACTC
>NW_012323687.1:0-1479 GCF_000151885.1 Dipodomys ordii
TCACCTTCTTCTCCTTCTCTTTCTGCTTCTTCTGATTCTCCTGCTTCTTCTTCTTGTTCTCCTTCTGTTTCTGCTTCTCTTTCTGCTTCTGCTTCTCCTTCTGCTGCTCCTTCTCCTTCTCCTTCTTCTGCTTCTCTCACTGCTTCTGCTTCTGCTTCTTTTGCTTATTCTTTTTTTTCTGCTTCAGCTTCTCCTGCTTCTCCTTCTTCTCCTTCTACTGCTTCTCCTTATACTTCTCCTTATTCTTCTCCTTATGCTTCTCCTTATGCTGCTGCTTCTTTTTCTTCTTCTTCTTCGTCTTCTTCTTCTTCTCTTTCTTCTGCTTCTGCTTTTCCTGCCTCTTCTGCTTCTACTGCTTCTCTTTCTGCTTATTGTCCTTCTCCTGTTTCTTCTCCTTCTGCTTCTCCTGCTTCTGCTTCTTCTGCTTTTTCTGCTTCTCTTTCTGCTTCTCCTTCTGCTTCTCCTTCTGGTTCTGGTCCTTCTCCTTCTTCTGTTTCTTCTTCTTCTGCTTCTTCCGCTTCTGCTTCTTCTGCTTCTCCTGCTTCTCGTTCAGCTTCTCTTCGTCGGCTTCTCTTTCTATTTCTGCTTCTGCTTCTTCTGATTCTGATTCTTCTCCTTCTTCTTCTCCTTCTGCTTCTGCGTCTTCTGCATTTCCTGCTTCTCCTTCTGCATCTCCTTCTGCTTTTGCTTTTCCTTCTGCTTCTTCTTCTGCTCCGGCTTCTCCTTCTCCTTCTTCTGCTTCTCCGTCTGCTTCTGTTTCGTCTGCTTTTCCTGCTTCTCCTTCTGCTTCTCCTTCTATTTCTCCTTCTCGTTCTTCTGCTATTCCTTCTGCTTCTCTTTCTGCTTCTGCATCTTCAGCTTCTTCTGCTACTGATTCTGCTTCTTCTGTTTCTTCTGCTTCTCCTTCTGCTTTTGCTTCTCTTTCTGCTTCTGCTTCTCCTTCTGGTTCTCCTTCTTCTTCTCCAGATTCTGCTTCTTCTGCTTCTCCTTCTGCTTTAGGTTTTGCTTTTGCTTCTTCGGCTTCTTCTGCTTCTATTTCTGCTTCTCCTTCTGTTTCTGCTTCTCTTTCTGCTTCTGCTTCTTCTCCTTCTTCTATTTCTTCTGATTCTGCTTCTCCTGCTTCTGCTTCTCCTGCTTTTCCTTCTGTTTCTTTTTATGCTTCTCCTTCTTCTGCTTCTACTACTGCTTCTGCTTCTCCTTCTGCTTCTGCATCTTCTGCTTCCTCTGCTACTGCCTCTGCTTCTTCTGTTTCTTCTGCTTCTCTTTCTGCTTCTTCTGCTTTTGCTTCTCTTTCTGCTTCTGCTTCTCCTTCTGCTTCTCCAGATTCTGCTTCTTCTGCTTCTACTGTATCTCCTTATGCTTCAGGTTCTGCTTCTGCTTCTTCGGCTTCTTCTGCTTCTGCTTCTCCTGCTGCTGCTTCTTCTGCTGCTCCTGCTTCTATTTCTGCTTTTCCTTCTGTTTCTGCTTCTCCTTCTGTTT
>NW_012323688.1:0-1479 GCF_000151885.1 Dipodomys ordii
CACTCAGAGCAGTGCCTCTCCAGAGTTTGTTGGTTCCTCATCTGGGACAATGTACAAGCTGGAGCACAGGGGTTCCCTTAGAGGAATCAGGGGATCGCACCCAAGTGGAGCACCACTCTAATGATGCAGTACTACACACACACACACACACACACACACACACACACACACACACACAGACTCAGAGCAGTGACTCTCCAGAGTTTGTTGGTTTCTCATCTGGGACAATGTACAAGCTAGGGCACGGGGGTTCCCTTGGAGAAATCAGGAGCTCCCACCCAAGGGGAGCACCACTCTAATGATGCAGCACCACCCTGCCTATCCCTTTCTCCAGGGCCAGACCTTTGACTCCCCATTCACCAAAACCCTAGGCCAGGACACTAGGTGAAGGAGTCCCGAGACAAGTGGTTCCTCAGAGCCAGGAAAGGAAACAAGCAGGGGATCATGGTGACCCCAGAGGGGTGTCTGACCCAAGGTGGGGGCGGTGTTGGGGAAATGGATGGTGTCCTAAAGGCTACATGCATGGACTTACTCCCTAATTCCAGCCTACATGCTTCTGGGCCTCAAAGAGACCAGATGGACTGGGAGCACCAGCAGAAGCTGGCAGAGCTGGGAAATGTGATCACTCTGTGAGAACTGTTGACAGTTGGGGGGAGGGGACAGGCTGGGTGGATGTGTATGTGTGTTTGGGGAGGGGTGTTCCTCCCAGATATTCACATTCTGCTCTGACCCCCAGCACTCTCCCTTCCCTACTAGGCTTTTCTGGGACCTCTCGTCAGGTGAAAGGGTGACCGAGCACAGAGGACAAGGGCTCACAGAGCAAGAGAGACCTATCTTCTGTATCCAACACCCCCAGCCCCCAGAAAAAAAGAAAAGACCCAAGAAGACAGGTGTGGAGGTGCTGCTCCCCACCTCTGACTAAAGCTACCAGGTTCCCACCAGGAAGAGGAAGGGTGCAGATGCGTGGCTGTGTGGCTCCCACTGCTCCAGGCCATGGGCTCTGTGGTGCCCCCCCCTCACCCATCCCTGCATCTCCCTGTTTCCTGGGACACTGGCAGATAAGGATGGTAGTGGGATCCCATGGTCAACACTCACTCCCACCCCCACCCCTGGGGCACATTTGTGGCAGAGACCTGGCCAGACTGTAGGGCATGGGAGAGCCGGAGGTCCAGTCAGGAGGGGAGGTCACATGGTGTGGGGGTCACAGGGTATGGGCTCAGGAAGAGGCTACTCACATGTTCTGCTGGGAGAAGCTGTTGGAGGCAGCTCCTGATAGGTTCCAGCAGCGAAGCAGTAGCATGGCAAATACTCAGGCCTGGAGCAGAGACAGGGGTCCTGGACCAGGTCGGGGCCACAAGCCTGCCTGTGGCGTGCCATCACCTGAGGACTCCAAGAGGTGCCATGGGTCCAAGCAAGCAGTGCTAGGTTTGAAATGCAATGCCACGTGATGCTGAAGGGGACCGGGACGTGGGCAAGTGC
>NW_012323689.1:0-1479 GCF_000151885.1 Dipodomys ordii
GTCGCTATATTCTCCCCAACCAATCAAGATATTTTTTTTTTTTATTTTTTTGAATTCGGTCAGCACCAAAATCCACAGCCTACCCTCGGAACAAAATATAACATATTTTTTGAGTGTCACTCGGCATCGTTTTTAAGCGACGCATTAGGCGAAGGGGAGGGATCTCATTTTAAGTGCCTGACGGGGGGGGTGAGGGGGGAGGGGGCGGGGGAATTGGAGAGGAGAGAAGAGGGGGCAGAAGGCATCTCAGTGTATCTGTAGGTGTGCGTGCGGGCATCTTTGAGGAAATTCAAAGATCGGACGCGACAGAGCATGTATGTAGTCCAGCCGGACCAATTCACCACGTCTTTGTGTATCTCCCCCCTCCCCGTCGTCATGGCTACGACAGAGGAAAAGCAAATGATGATAATAATGAATCATAATAACCTATATGTATGTGTATGTCAGAACTCTCACTCCCTACTGCCGGGTAGGTGAGGACTGACTGAGTGAGTGAGTGACTGACCCGACCCGTGTTTTGCCCCTCCCGCCGCCCCATCCACCTTGTCGACGGCGAACGCGCGCCATCTAGTGGTGGTTTTGTGAATTGCAGTTTTCTCTCATGAAATGCATGGGGGAAAAAAAAGAACAAACAAACCACGCACTGACGGACTGAGAAAACCGGCCCAGGCTGGCTGGCCCCGAGAGAGACTGCCTTCTTTTCAGAGAAGAGGTGGGGTGGGGATGATGATGTGCCTCGTTGGAGTATGGGGCCCATGCATAGGCAGGCAGGCAGGCAGGCAGGCTCGGAGTGGGACCGTTGTGTGTTGGAGCGCCAGTACAGTAGCTCAAGCCCCAGGATTGACTGGCAAGTCGAGAGGAAAAGGAGGGAGGGAGTGTGCGCGGGCGGGCGGGCGGGCGGGAGAGAGAATTCAAACGAGAGAGAGACAGACAGACAGACAGACAGACAGACAGACAGACAGACAGACAGACAGACAGACAGAGACAAAAGAGAGACACAGAGAGAGAAATAGAGAAACAGAAACAGAGAGACAAGAGACAGAGTCGAGGTGAATTGGTCCGGCTGGACTACATACATGCTCTGTCGCGTCCGATCTTTGAGTTTCCTCAAAGATGCACGCACGCACACACACAGATACACTGAGATGCCCTCTGCCCCCTCTTCTCTCCTCTCCAATTCCCCCGCCCCCTCCCCCCTCCCCACTCCCCCCACCGTCATGCACCAGAAATGAGATCCCTCCCCTTCGCCTATTGGGTCAATTACAAACAATAGGCAGCGTGAGATTCAAGCAAATTTGTTTTATTTTGTTCCGAGGGTAGGGTTGTGGATTTTGGTGCGGGGGGGGGTCGGAGGTCGTGGTCGTGCTCGAGTAATCGCCTGCGGGGGGGGTGAGGATGGACGGTTACGCCACCTGCATGGATGGCTCGCGTTCCCCTCTGGCTGTCTGGTTGCCGCTGAGTGCTTCAGATATCACCATC
>NW_012323690.1:0-1479 GCF_000151885.1 Dipodomys ordii
TCGGGGACGCATCGGTACATTGCGGGATACTTTTTGGATACGGCGGGGGACTTGCGGGACACAGAGGGGGATCAGCTTGGATACTTTGGGACACAGAGGGACACAGCGGGGGACACAGCGAGGACACGTGGGGGACACAGTGGGGGAACAGCTGGACACAGCGGGGAACACAGCGAGGACTCTTCGGGACCCAGCGGGACACAGCGTCGATACAGCGGAGACACAGCGTTACACAGCATGGTACAAAGCTGTGGACAAAACGGGACACAGTGGGGGCACAGAGGGACACAGCGGGACGCAGTGGGACACAGCGGGACACAGCGGGACACAGCGGGGACAGAGCGGGACACCACGGAACACAGCGGGACACAGCGGGGGACACAGCGGGAGACAAAGAGGGACACCACGGAACACAGCGGGACACAACAGGAAACAGCAGTGACACTGTGGGGACACAGTGGGACACAGCGGGGGACACAGCGGGACACAGAGGGGGACAGAGCGGGACACAGTGGGGGACACAGCCGGACACAGCAGGGGAAACAGTTGGGGACAGAGCGGGACACAGCGGGACACAGCAAGGGCACAGCGGGACAGAGCGGGACACTGCAGGGCACAGCGGGGGACACAGCGGGACACAGCGGGGGACACAGCGAGGACACAGCGGAACACAGAGTGGGACACAGTGAGGACACAGCGGGACACAGCGGGACACAGCGAGACACAGCCGGGTCCCAGCAGTGGACACAGCGGGACACAGCGGGGGACACAGCGGGACACAGCGGGGGACACATGGAGGACTCAGCGGGACAAAGCAGGGACACAGCGGCGACTCACCGGGGGACACAGCGGGGGACAAAGCGGGACACCACAGAACACAGTGGGAAACAGCGGGACACAGCGGGGAAACTGCGGGGACACAGGGGGACAAAGCGTGGGACACATAGGGACACAGCGGGGGACACAGTGGGGGACACAGCGGGACACAGCGGGGAACACAGCGAGGACACAGCGGGACCCAGCGGTACACAGCGTCGATACAGCGGGGACACAGCGTTACACAGCGTGGTACACAGTTGTGAAAACAACGGGACACAGTGGGGGCACAGCGGGACACAGCGGGACACAGAGGGACACAGTGGGGACAAAGCTTGAGACACAGCGGGGAACAGAGCGGGAGACAGCGGGGGACACAGCGAGGACACAGCGGGACACAGCGCCGTAACAGCGGGGACACAGCGGGACACAGCGGGGTGCACAGCTGGGGACACATCGGGACACTCGGGGGACACAGCGAGGACACAGCGGTACACAGCGGGACACAGCGGGGACACTGCGGGAACATAGTGGGACACAGCGGCGACACAGATGGGACTCAGCGGGACAAAGCGGGGGACACAGCGGGACACAGTTAAGGACACAGTGGGACACAGCGGGACAAAGCTTGAGACACAGTGGGGTACAGAGCGGAGACAGCGG
>NW_012323691.1:0-1479 GCF_000151885.1 Dipodomys ordii
AAGCAGAAGAAGAAGCATAAGGAAAAGCAGAAGAACGAGAAGAGAAGGAGAAGGAGAAACAGAAGGAGAAGCAGAAAGAGAAGCAGAAGAAGGAGCAGGAGAAGGAAAAGCAGCAAGAGAAGCAGAAAGAGCAGCAGAAGGAGTAGCAGGAGAAGCAGAAACAGGAGAAGCAGAAGCAGAAGCAGAAGAAACAGGAGAAGGACAAGAAGCAGAAGCAGAAGGAGAAGCAGAAACAGAAGGAGAAGCAGAAAGAGAAGGAGGGGAAGCAGAAGAAGCAGAAGCAGGAGAAGCAGAAGCATAAGAATCCGAAGAAGCAGAAGCAGAACCTGAAGCAGAAGGAGAAGCAGAAGAAACAGAAGAAGTAGAAGCAGTAGCAGTTGTAGCAGAAGCAGAACGAGAAGCAGAACGAAAAGCAGAAGAACAAGATGGAGAAAGAGAAACAGAAGGAGCAGCAGAAGGAGAAGCAGAAAGAGAAGCAGGTAAAGCAGAAGAAGAAGAAGCAGAAGGAGAATCAGAAGGAGAAGCAGAAGAAGAAGAAGGAGAAGCAGAAGAAGATGCAGAAGGAGAAGCAGAAGAAGCAGAAGCAGAAGGAGAAGAAGGGAAAGCAGAAGAAGCAGAAGCAGAAGGAGAAGGAGAAGCAGAAGCAGAAGAAGAAGCATAAGGACAAACACAAGCAGAAGGAGATGCAGAATGAGAAGCAGGAGAAAGAGAAGAAGCAGAAGCTGAAGGAGAAGCAGAAGTAGGAGAAGGAGAAGGAGGAGAAGCAGAAGCAGAAGGAGAAGCAGAAGCGGAATGAGAAGCAGAAACAGAAGCAGGAGAAGCACAAGAAAAAGAAGCAGGAGAAGCCGAAAGAGAAGAAGCAGAAGAAGCAGAAACAGAAGCAGAAGTAGAAGCAGAAGCAGAAGGAGAAGCAGCAGAACAAGTAGAACCAGAAATTCAGGCAGGAGAAACAGAAGAAGCAGAAGCAGCAGCAGAAGGAGAAGCAAAAAGAGAAGCAGAAGAAGAAGAACCAGCAAAAGGAGAAGCAGCAGAAGAAGCAGAAAAACAAGCAGGAGAAGGAGAAGCAGAAAGAGAAGTAGAAGCAGAAGAAGAAGAAGAAGAAGCAGAAGAAGCATAAGAAGCAGAAGCAGGAGAAGCAGAACCAGAAGAAAAAGAAGAAGCATAAGAAGCAGAAGCAGAGGGAGAAGCAGAAGAAGGAGAAGGAGCAGCAGAAGGAGAAGCAGAAGGAGAATCAGGAGGAGAAGCAGAAGAAGGAGAAGCAGAAGCAGAAGAAGAAGCAGAAGAAGAAGCAGAAGAAGAAGAAGATGCAGAAGGAGAAGCAGGAGAAGCAGAAGAAGCAGAAGCAGAAGGAGAAGCAGAAGTAGGAGAAGGAGAAGGAGAAGGAAGGGCAGCAGAATCAATAGGAGAAGCAGAAGGAGAAGCAGAAGCAGAATGAGAAGCAGAAAGAGAAGCAGTAGAAGCAGAAGAAGCAGGAAAAGC
>NW_012323692.1:0-1479 GCF_000151885.1 Dipodomys ordii
AACGCTGTGTGCCCGCTGTATCTACGCTGTGTCCCGCTGGGTCCCGCTGGGTCCTCGCTGTGTCCCCCGCTGTGTCCCGCTGTGTCCCCCGCTGAGTCCCCGCTGTGTCACCGCTGTGTCCCGCTGTTTCCTCGCTGTGTCCCCTGCTGTCTCCCTCTCTGTCCCCTGCTGTGTCTCACGCTTTGTCCCCGCTGTGTCCCACTGTGTCCCGCTGTGTCCGGCTGTGCCCCCACTGTGTCCCGTTGTGTAAACAGATGTGTACTACGCTGTGTAACGCTGTGCCCCCGCTGTATCGACGCTGTCTCCCGCTCTGTCCCTCGCTGTGTCTCACGCTTTGTCAACGCTGTGTCCCACTGTGTCCCGCTGTGTCCGGCTGTGCCCCCACTTTGTCCCGTTGTGTCCACAGCTGAGTACCACGCTGTGTAACGCTGTGTGCCCGCTGTATCGACGCTGTGTCCCGCTGGGTCCCGCTGTGTCCTCGCTGTGTTCCCCGCTGTGTCCCGCTGTGTCCCCCGCTTTGTCCTCGCTGTGTCCCCCACTGTGTCCTGCTGTGTCCTCACTGTGTCCCCCGCTGGGTCCCGGTGGGTCCTGCTGTGTCCTCGCTGTGTCCACCGCTGTGTTCCGTTGTGTCCCCAGCTGTGTCCCCCGCTATG
Source organism: Dipodomys ordii (assembly GCF_000151885.1). NCBI lineage: Eukaryota > Metazoa > Chordata > Mammalia > Rodentia > Heteromyidae > Dipodomys > Dipodomys ordii. Next base: position 654 of record NW_012323692.1, read on the forward strand.
TCCCGATGTGTCTACTGCTGTGTCCATGCTATGTCTTGCTGTGTCGCGCTGTGTCCCCCGCTGTGTCCGCTGCTGTGTACTGCTGTTTTCCCCGCTGTGTCACCAATGTGTCCCGCTGTGTCCTCGCTGTGCCCCACTCTGTCCCGTTGTGTCCACAGCTGGGTACCACGCTGTGTAACCCTGTGTCCCCGCTGTATCGACGCTGTGTCCTGCTGGGTGCCGTTGTGTCCTCGCTGTGTTCCCCGCTGTGTCCCTCTGTGTCCCCAGCTGTGTCCCCCGCTGTGTCCCTCTGTGTCCTCGCTGGGTCCCCCGCTGTGTCCCGCTGTGTCCCACGCTGTGTTTCGCTGTGTCCCGCTATGTCCAGCTCGGTCCCTGCTGTGTCCCGCTGTGTGCCCGCTGTGTCCCGCTGTATACTCCGTTGTTTCCAGCTGTATCACCGCTGTCTCGCTTTCGCCCCTCTCTGTCTCCGCTGTCCCCTGCTGTGTCCCCCGCTGTGTCCCGCTGTGTGCCGCTGTGTACCCCACTTTGTCCCGCTGAGTCCCCTCTGTGTCACCGCTGTGTCCCGCTGTGTACCCCGCTGTGTCCCACTATGCTCCTGCAGTGTCCCCGCTGTGTACCGCTCTTTCCCGCTTTGTCCTCTCTGTGTCCCCCGCAGTGTCCCGTTGTGTCCCCAGCTGTGGACCCCGGTGTGTCCCGCTGTGTCCCCGCTGTAACGACGCTGGGTCCCGCTGGGTCCCGCTATGTCCTCCCTGTGTTCCCCGCTGTGTCCCATTGTGTCCCCAGCTGTGTACCTCGCTGTGTCCCCCTTTGTCCCAGCAGTATCGAC
>NW_012323693.1:0-1479 GCF_000151885.1 Dipodomys ordii
TTGTCACCAAACACAGGTGAGGGTTAGTGACTTTTTACCTTTCCATGTAGAGGGACTCTTCCTTTAGGAACCTTGATTTCGATCATTGAGTAAGCATTTCTGGAGGGGGCACAATGGTGGAATTTTTATGGAGTAAGTAAGCAAGCAGGCAAGCAGACAACCAGACCCCCCAAAAAGGCACAGACAGACAGACAGACAAGGACATACTCTAATACAGTGTGGGTGCTCTTTAAGAGAGAGAGACCTACACAGCTCCCTGACTTCATGGGTGTTTTCAGGGTTAAACAGGCGGGGGGGGGGGGTGGGGAGGGATGTGGCAGCTGAGTTATGTACAGATAGATGTTTTATCTTTGCCCCAACCTGAATTTCTAGATGTTTGGGTTGGGGCATTTCTCTACAGGTAAGAAAAACAGGTCATTGACCATTCCTTCCTTCCTTCCTTCCTTCCTTCCTTCCTTCCTTCCTTCCTTCCTTCCTTCCTTTTTTTACTTTCTCTCTTTCTTCCCCCCCCTTCTCTCCCCCCCTCTTTCTCTCCTTTTTCTTTATTTTTTTGGGGGGTGGGCAATACTGAGACTTGAAGTCAGGGCCTCAGCACTGTCACTCAACTTCTTTTGCTCAAGTCTAGCACTGACTGTATCATTTGAACCACGTCACCACTTCTGGCTTTCTCTCTCTCTCTCTCTCTCTCTCCAGACACACACACACACAGACACACACACACACACACGCATATACATACATATACACATATATATTTATACACATACATACATATATATCTATCTATGCTTATATATAGTGTGATACACACATATATATTTATTATTTTCAGTTTTATTGTTGTCGGGCGTGAGGCGTGAACTCTGGGTCTGGGTGCTGTCTCTCTGCTCTTCATCTGAAGGCTCACTACTGTTCTGCCACTTGAGCCACAGTGTGCCACTGCTCCCCTTTTCTGTTTATATAGTGCTGAGGAATCGAACCCAGGGCCTCATGCTTGCAAGGCGAGCGAGCACTCTACCACTAAGCCACCTTCCTAGCTCTCCCCCCTTTTTTGGCCAGTCCAGCATGGAAGGCTCCTGCATCTTGTTTGTATGGACATACTCACAGCTGAATAACTGAGTTGTTTTGCTTAATAAAAAAAAATCCTGGTGTTGATATATGTGGAGGGGAAGGGAAAAAACAAATAGTTAAAACAGGGATACAGGAGGACCCATTGAAACATTGAGATATACAAGTCGTTATGTCGAAAAACGAACTTGACAACTTTGGTGGGGGGACGGCGGGGGGGAGGGGGGGGAGGATACGAAGGGATGGGAAGGGGAAACAAAGCAGGAGGCTACAATGCTTGTAAGAAATGTGCTCATTATCTTACCAGTGTAATTGTAACCCCTCTGTACAGTATTTTCACAATAAAAATATTATATATATATATATATATATAAAAACTTGGTACAGTAGTCTAGAAACATGGTGGCTATT
>NW_012323694.1:0-1479 GCF_000151885.1 Dipodomys ordii
ATTTCTCCTTCTGCTTCTCATTCTGCTTCTGCGTCTTCTGTTTCTTCTGCTTCTCTTGCTTCTGCTTCTCCTGCTTCTCCTACTTCTCGTGCTGCTTCTCCTTCTGCGTCTCTTTCTGCTTCTGCTTATCCTTTTGCTTCTCCTACTCCTAATCCTTCTCTTTCGCCTTCTCCTTCTTGTTCTTCTGCTTGTCCTGGTGCTTCTGCTTCTGCTTATTCTACTATTTCTGTTTCTTCTGCTTCTGCTTTAGATTGTGCTTCTTCTGTTTCTCCTTCTGCTTCAGATTCTGCTTCTGCTTCTTCGGCTTCTCCTGTTTCTTCTGCTTCTGCTTCTCCTGCTTCTTCTGCTTCTCCTGCTTCTCTTTCTGCTTCTCCTTCTGCTTCTGCTTCTCCTTCTGCTTCTGCTTCTGCTCTTCTCCTTCTTCTGTTTCTTTTGCTTCTGTTTCTTCTGCTTCTTCTTCTTCTGTTTCTTCTGACTCTACTTCTGCTTCTCCTTCTTCTCCTTCTCTTTCTGCTTCTTCTGATTCTCCTGCTTCTCCTTCTTGTTCTCCTTCTGTTTCTGCTTCTCTTTCTGCTTCTGCTTCTCCTTCTGCTGCTCCTTCTCCTTCTCCTTCTTCTGCTTCTCTAACTGCTTCTGCTTCTGCTTCTTTTGCTTATTCTTTTTCTTCTGCTTCAGCTTCTCCTGCTTCTGCTCCTGCTTCTGCTTCTTCTGCTTCTACTGCTTCTCCTTATACTTCTCCTTATGCTTCTCCTTATGCTTCTCCTTATGCTTCTTCTTCTTCTTCTTCTTCTTCTTCTTCTTCGTCTTCTTCTTCTTCTCTTTCTTCTGATTCTGCTTTTCCTGCTTCTTCTGCTTCTACTTCTTCTCTTTCTGCTTCTCATTCTTCTTCTGCTTCTCTTTCTGCTTCTCCTATTTCTTCTGCGGCTCTTCCTTCTCCTTCCCCTTCTTCTACTTCTCCTTCTGCTTCTGCTTCTTCTGCTTCTAGTGCTTCTCCTTCTGCATCTTCTTCTGCTTCTGCTTCTCTTTCTGCTGCTTCTTCTGCTTCTGTTTCTCCTTCTGCTTCTCCTTCTGCTTCTTCTGCTTCTCCTTCTGCTTCTCCTTCTGCTTCTCCTTCTGTGTCTCCTTCTCCTTCTCGTTCTTCTGCTATTCCTTCTGCTTCTCCTTCTGCTTCTGCTGCAACTGCTACTGCTTCTGCTTCTTCTGTTTCTTCTGCTTCTCCTTCTGCTTTTGATTCTCTTTCTGCTTCTGCTTCTACTTCAGCTTCTCATTCTGCTTCTCCAGATTCGGCTTCTTCTGCTTCTCCTGCTTCTCCTTCTGCTTCAGGTTCTGCTTCTGCTTCTGCTTCTTCGGATTCTTATGCTTCTGCTTCTCCTGCTTCTGCTTCTTCGGCTTCCCCTCTTTCTGTTTCTACTTTTCCTTCGTTTCTGCTTCTCCTTCTGCTTCGCTTCTGCTTCTGTCCTTCTCCTGTTTCTTCTCCTT
>NW_012323695.1:0-1479 GCF_000151885.1 Dipodomys ordii
GCCTCCCAATATACTTTCAGTAAATAGTTAAGGAAAGAAATCCAGGCAAATGCAGCCATTGTTCCCTATTAGTGCCTCCATCGCAGGCAAGCTAGGATGTCTGCAAACTATTAAAAGAATTGTAGCACCACTCAAGCAGACGTTCCGGTATACATTAGGACCAAGACGAGAAGACACCAGCATCTTTCTAATTTATAAATATAAATAATGAGGAAACCCCCGCCCCCCCCCCGCCTTCGGGCTTCCCTGGAGTCCTGCTCCTAATTATCTCTTTAATATCTCTTTATCTTCCAGCCCCTGCTTCCTGACCGGATGGTGATATCTGAAGCCCTCATCGGCAACCAGACAGCCAGAGGGGAACGCGAGCCATCCATGCAGGTGGCGTAACCGTCCATCCTCACCCCCTCCGCAGGCGATTACTCGACCACGACAACGACCTCCGACCCCCCCCCCCCGCACCAAAATCCACAACCCTACCCTCGGAACAAAATAAAACAAATTTGCTTGAATCTCACGCTGCATTTTGTTTGTAATTGACGCAATAGGCGAAGGGGAGGGATCTCATTTCTTTTGCCTGACGGGGGGGGAGGGGGGAGGGGGCGGGGGAATTGGAGAGGAGAGAATAGGGGGCAGAGGGCATCTCAGTGTATCTGTGTGTGTGCGTGCGTGCATCTTTGAGGAAACTCAAAGTTCGGACGCGACAGAGCATGTATGTAGTCCAGCCGGACCAATTCACCACGTCTCTGTCTCTTGTCTCTCTGTTTCTGTTTCTCTATTTCTCTCTCTGTGTCTCTCTTTGTCTCTGTCTGTCTGTCTGTCTGTCTGTCGGTCTGTCTGTCTGTCTGTCTGTCTGTCTCTCTCTCTCGTTTGAATTCTCTCTCCCGCCCGCCCGCCCGCCCGCACTCCCTCCCTCCTTTTCCTCTCGACTTGCCAGTCAATCCTGGGGCTTGAGCTACTGTACTGGCGCTCCAACACACAACGGTCCCACTCCGAGCCTGCCTGCCTGCCTGCCTGCCTATGCATGGGCCCCATACTCCAACGAGGCACATCATCATCCCCACCCCACCCCTTCTCTGAAAAGAAGGCAGTCTCTCTCGGGGCCAGCCAGCCTGGGCCGGTTTTCTCAGTCAGTCAGTGCGTGGTTTGTTTGTTCTTTTTTTTCCCCCATGCATTTCATGAGAGAAAACTGCAATTCACAAAACCACCGCTAGATGGCGCGCGTTCGCCGTCGACAAGGTGGATGGGGCGGCGGGAGGGGCAAAACACGGGTCGGGTCAGTCACTCACTCAGTCAGTCAGTCCTCACCTACACGGCAGTGGGGAGTGAGAGTTCTGACATACACATACATATAGGTTTTTATGATTCATTATTATCATCATTTGCTTTTCCTCTGTCGTAGCCATGACGACGGGGAGGGGGGAGGGCGGGGTTTCGACTGCCAGCCGACGTGTTGCGGAGGGGGAGGGGGAGGGGGAGTGA
>NW_012323696.1:0-1479 GCF_000151885.1 Dipodomys ordii
TTCTCATGGGGGACACAGCGGGGGACACAGCGGGATACAGAAGGACACAGGGAGGACACAGCGGGGGACACAGTGGGACACAGCGGGGACACAAAGGGACTCAGCGGTGACACAGCGAGGATACACCAAAGACACAGCGGGACACAGCGGAGACACAGCAGGAACACAGTGAGACACACCGAGGACACAGCGGGACACAACGGGGGACACAGCGGGACACAGTGGGGGACACAGCGGGAGACACAGCGGGACACAGCGGGGGACACAGCGAGGACACAGCGGGACACAGCTGGGAAACAGCAGGCCACACAGTGGGACACTGCGGGGACACAGAGGGACTTAGCGATTACACAGTTAGGAAACACCAGAGACACAGCGGGACACAGTGGGGACACAGCGGGGGACACAGCTGGGACACAGCGGGGGACACAGTGGGACACAGCTGGGGATACAGCGAGGACACAGCAGGGACACTGCGGGACACAGCGTTTCACAGCGGGGAAATAGTGGGGGACACAGCGGGGGACACAGCGGGATACAGAAGGACAGAGCGAGGACACAGCGGGGACCAGTGGGACACAGCGGGATACACAGCGGGACACAGCGGGGACACAGCAGGGGCACAGTGGGAAACAGCGGAACACAGCGGGGGACAAAGCGGGACACACCGGTACACAGCAGGACACAGCTGAGGACACAGAGCTGCACACAGCGGGAGAGAGTGGAACACAGCACGGACACAGCAGGGACACAGTGGGACATAGCAGGGACAAAGCGAGGACAGAGCGGGACACAGAGGTACACAGCGAGGGACACAGCGGGGGACAGTGGGGACACACCGGGGAACAACGGGGACACAGCGGGACACAGCTAGGACACAGCGGGGACACAGCGGGGACACAGCAGGGGACACGGTGGGACACAGCAGGGGATACAGCGAGGACACAGAGGGGACATAGGGGGACACTGCGGGACACAGTGGGACACAGAGGGGACAGAGAGACATAGCAGTTACACAGCGAGAACACACCAGGGACACAGAGGGACACAGTGGGGACACAGCGGGGACACAGCAGGACCCAGCGGGACCCAGCGGGGAAACAGCGGGGACACAGCAGGACACAGCGAGGGACACAGAGGCGGACACAGAGGCGGACACAGCGGGACACAGCGGGACAGATCGGGACACAGCGGGGACACAGCGAGGACACAGCAGGACACAGCGGGGAACACAGCGGGGAACACAGCGGGACAAAGCGGGTCACAGCGGCGAAATAGTGGGGGACACAGCGGGGGACACAGCGGGATACAGAAGGACACAGCAAGGACACAGCGGGACACAGGAGGACACACCGGGGACACAGCGGGGACACAGCGGGGGACACAGTGGGCAAAGCTGGAGATATAGCGAGGAAACAGCAGGGACACTGCGGGACACAGCGTTTCACAGCGGGGAAATAGTGGGGGACACAGTGGTGA
>NW_012323698.1:0-1478 GCF_000151885.1 Dipodomys ordii
TAGGGGGACACAGCGGGGACACAGCGGGACACAGTGCGGACACAGAGGGACACAACGGCGGACAAAGCGGGGACACAGTGGGACACAACGGGGACACAGCGAGGGACACAGCGGGACACAGCGGGGACACAGAGGGGGACACAGCAGGACGCAGCGGGGGACACAGCGGGACATAGGGGGACACAGCAGGGACACAGTGTGACACATTGGGTCACAGGGAGGGCCACATCGGGACACAGCGGGGACACAGAGGGGAACACAGCGGGACGCAGCGGGGGACAAGGGAGGACACAGCAGGACACAGCGGGGGACACAGCGGGGGACAAGCGAGGATACAGTGGGACACAGCGGGACCAAGCAGGGACACAGCAGGGCCACTGCGGGGGACACTGTTGAGGACACATCGGGGACACAGCGAGGACACAGTGGGGCACAGCGGGAAACAGCGGAGACAGAGCTGGACACAAAGGGGTACACAGCAGGACACTGTGGGGACACAGCGAGGACACAGCGGGACACAGTGGGACACAGGGGCACACAGCAGGACACAGCGGCACACAGCGCGAGACACAGCGGGACACAGCGGGTCACAGCAGGGGACACAGCGGGACACAGCTGGACACAGCGGGATACACAGAAAGGACACAGCCGGCACAGCGGGACACAGCGGGGACACAGCGGGAAACAGCGGGAACACAGCGGGCACACATCGGGACACAGCAGGGACACAGCAGGACACAGCGGGGACACAGCAGGTACACAGTGGGACACAGCGTGGACACAGCGGGGAACAGAGCGAGGACACAGCGGGACACAGCAGGACACAGCGTGGATACAATGGGACACAACTTGACACAGCGGGGTACACAGCGGGACACAGTGGGGAAATAGCGGGGACACAGCGGTGGACACAGAGGGACACAGAGGGGCACACAGCGGGACACAGTGGGGGACACAGCGGGACACAACGGGAACACAGCAGGACACAGCGGGACACAGAGGGACACAGCGTGGATACAATGGGACACAACTTAACACAGCGGGGTACACAGCGGGACACAGTGGGGACATAGCGGGGACACAGCGGTGGACACAGAGGGACACAGAGGGGCACACAGCGGGACACAGTGGGGGACACAGCGGGACACAGCGGGGACGCAGCGGGACACAGCGGGACACAGCGGGGGACACAACGGGAACACAGCAGGACACAGCGGGACACAGCAGGAACACAGTGGGGACACAGCGGGACACAGCAGAGACACAGCAGGACACATCAGGGACACAGCAGGTACACAGTGGGACACAGCGGGGGACACAGCGGGACACAGCGGGACACAGCGAGGACACAGCAGACACAGCGGGACATAGCGGGGACACAGCGGGGATAGAGCCGGGGACTCAGCGGGGGACAGAGCGGTGGACACAGCTGGACACAGAGGGACACAGCAAGGACACAGCGGGACACAGCAGGGGAT
>NW_012323699.1:0-1478 GCF_000151885.1 Dipodomys ordii
GAAGGAGAAGCAGAAAGAGAAGCAGGTAAAGCAGAAGAAGAAGAAGCTGATTGGAGAATCAGAAGGAGAAGCAGAAAAAGGAGAAGGAGAAGCAGAAGCAGAAGAAGATGCAGAAGGAGAAGCAGGAGAAGCAGAAGAAGCAGAAGGAGAAGCAAGAAAAGCAGAAGAAGCAGAAGCAAAAGGAGAAGCAAAAGAAGGAGGAGGAGAAGGAGCAGCAGAAGAAGAAGCATAAGGACAAGCACAAGCAGAAGGAGATGCAGAAGGAGAAGCAGGAGAAGCAGAAGAAACAGAAGCTGAAGGAGAAGCAGAAGTAGGAGAAGGAGAAGGAGGAGAAACAGAAGCCGAAAGAGAAGCCGAAGCGGAATGAGAAGCAGAAAGAGAAGCAAGAGAAGCACAAGAAGCAGAAGCAGGAGAAGCCGAAAGAGAAGCAGAAGAAGCAGAAACAGAAGCAGAAGTAGAAGCAGAAGGAGAAGGAGAAGCAGCAGAACAAGTAGAACCAGAAATTCAGGCAGGAGAAACAGAAGAAGCAGAAGCAGAAAGAGAAGCAAAAAGAGAAGCAGAAGGAGAAGTAGAAGAAGCAGCAGAAGGAGAAGCAGCAGAAGAAGCAGAAAAACAAGCAGGAGAAGCAGAAGCAGAAAGAGAAGTAGAAGCAGAAGAAGCAGAAGCAGAAGAAGAAGCAGTAGAAGCATAAGAAGCAGAAGCAGGAGAAGCAGAAGCAGAAGAATAAGAAGAAGCATAAGAAGCAGAAGCAGAAGCAGAGGGAGAAACAGAAGGAGGAGAAGGAGCAGCAGAAGGTGAAGCAGAAGGAGATGGAGAAGCAGAAAGAGAAGAGAAACAAAAGGAGAAAAAGAAGGATTAGTTGGAGAATCAGAAGAAGCAGAAGCAGAAAGAGAAGCAGAAGAAGGAGAAGGAGAAGCAGAAGCAGAGGAAAGGAAGGAGAAGCAGAAGAAGCAGAAGCGGGAAAAGCAGAAGAAGAAGAAGAAGAAGAAACAGAAGAAGGAGAAGGAGCAGAAGGAGAAGCAGAAGGAGAAGCAGAAAGAGAAGTAGGAGAAGGAGAAGGAGGAGAAGCAGAAGCAGAAGGAGAAGCAAAAGCGGAATGAGAAGCAGAAAGAAAAGCAGGAGAAGCACAAGAAGCAGAAGCAGGGGAAGCCGAAAGAGAAGAAGCAGAAGAAGCAGAAACAGAAGCAGAAGTAGAAGCAGAAGCAGAAGGAGAAACAGCAGAACAAGTAGAACCAGAAATTCAGGCAGGAGAAACAGAAGAAACAGAAGCAGAAAGAGAAGCAAAAAGAGAAGCAGAAGGAGAAGTAGAAGAGGCAGCAGAAGGAGAAGCAGCAGAAGAAGCAGAAAAACAAGCAGGAAAAGCAGAAGCAGAAAGAGAAGTAGAAGCACAAGAAGCAGGAGAAGCAGAAGCAGAAGAACAAGAAGAAGCATAAGAAGCAGAAGCAGAGGGAGAAACAGAAGAAGGAGAAGGAGCAGCA
>NW_012323700.1:0-1478 GCF_000151885.1 Dipodomys ordii
TGCTTCTGCTTCTTCTGATTCTCCAACTTCTCCTTCTTCTTCTCTCTTCTGTTTCTGCTTCTCTATCTGCTTCTGCATCTCCTTCTGCTTCACCTTCTGCTGCTCCTTCTCCTTCTTCTGTTTCTCCCTCTGCTTCTGCTACTTATGCTTCTTCTTTTTCTTCTGCTTTTGCTTCTCCTGCTTCTTCTGCTTCTCCTGCTTCTCTTTCTGCTTCTGCTTATCCTTCTGTTTCTCCTACTCCTATTCCTTCTCTTTCTCTTTCTCCTTCTTCTTCTTCTGCATCTCCAGCTGCTTCTTCTTCTGCTTCTTCTGCTTTTTCTGTTACTTTTTCTTCTTCTGCATCACCTTCTGCTTCTTCTGCTTCTCCTTCTGCTTCTGCTTCTCCTTCTGCTTCTGCTCTTCTCCTTCTTCTGCTTCTGCTTCTCCTGCTTCTTTTTCTGCTTCTCCTACTTCTCCTTCTGCTTCTCCGTCCCATTCTCCTTCTCCTTCAATTTCTCCTTCTTATGCTTCTCATTCTGCTTCTTCTTCTGCTTCTCCTGCTTCTGCTTCTTCTGTTTCTCCTTCTGCTTCTCTTTCTGCTTCTAATTCTGCTTCTGCTCCTCCTACTCCTAATCCTTCTCTTTCTCCTTCTTCTTCTTCTTCTTCTGCTTCTCGTTTTGTTTCTGCTTCTTCTGCTTGTTCTGTTTCTTCTTCTCTCTCTGCTTCTCGTGGTGCAGCTTCTCCTGCTTCTGCTTCTCCTTCTGCTTCAGGTTCTCCTTCTGGTTCTTGGGTTTCTTCTGTTTCTTCTGCTTCTGCTTCTGCTTCTCCTGCTACTGCTTCTTCTGCTTCTCCTGCATCTCTTTCTGCTTCTCCTTCTTCTTCTGCTTCTGCTTCTGCTTCTGCTCTTCTCCTTCTTCTCCTTCTTCTCCTTCTTCTGTTTCTTTTGCTTCTGTTTCTTCTTCTTCTTCTTCTTCTTCTTCTTCTTCTTCTTCTTCTTCTTCTTCTTCTTCTTCTTCTTCTTCTTCTTCTTCTTCTTCTTCTTCTTCTTCTTCTTCTTCTGTTTCTTCTGATTCTACTTCTGCTTCTCCTTCTTCTCCTCTTTCTGCTTCTACTCCTGCTTCTTCTGATTCTCCTGCTTCTCCTTCTGTTTCTGCTTCTCTTTCTGCTTCTCCTTCTCCTTCTGCTGCTCCTTCTCCTTCTCCTTCTTCTGCTTCTCCCACTGCTTCTGCTTCTGCTTCTTTTGCTTATTCTTTTTGTTCTGCTTCTGCTTCCCCTGCTTCTGCTTCTAGTGCTTCTCCTTATGCTTCTCCTTATGCTTCTCCTTATGCTGCTGCTTCTTCTTCTTCTTCCTCTTCTTCTTCTTCTTTTTCTTCTTCTTCTTCTTCTCTTTCTTCTGCTTCTGCTATTCCTGCTTCTTCTGCTTCTACTGCTTCTCTTTCTGCTTCTCATTCTGCTTCATGCTTCTCCTTCTGCTTCTCCTATTGCTTCTGTTGCACTTC
>NW_012323701.1:0-1478 GCF_000151885.1 Dipodomys ordii
CCCCCCCCCCCCCCGCCTTCGGGTTTCCCTGGAGCCCTGCTCCTAATTATCTCTTTAATATCTCTTTATCTTCCAGCCCCTGCTTCCTGACCGGATGGTGATATCTGAAGCACTCAGCGGCAACCAGACAGCCAGAGGGGAACGCGAGCCATCCATGCAGGTGGCGTAACCGTCCATCCTCACCCCCCCCGCAGGCGATTACTCGACCACGACCACGACCTCCGACCCCCCCCCCGAACCAAAATCCACAACCCTACCCTCGGAACAAAATAAAACAAATTTGCTTGAATCTCACGCTGCCTTTTGTTTGTAATTGACGCAATAGGCGAAGGGGAGGGATCTCATTTCTGGTGCCTGACGGGGGGGGAGGGGGGAGGGGGCGGGGGAATTGGAGAGGAGAGAAGAGGGGGCAGAGGGCATCTCAGTGTATCTGTGTGTGTGCGTGCGTGCATCTTTGAGGAAACTCAAAGATCGGACGCGACAGAGCATGTATGTAGTCCAGCCGGACCAATTCACCACGTCTCTGTCTCTTGTCTCTCTGTTTCTGTTTCTCTATTTCTCTCTGTGTGTCTCTCTTCGTCTCTTTCTGTCTGTCTGTCTGTCTGTCTGTCTGTATGTCTGTCTCTCTCTCTCTCTCTCTCTCTCGTTTGAATTCTCTCTCCCGCCCGCCCGCCCGCCCGCACTCCCTCCCTCCTTTTCCTCTCGACTTGCCAGTCAATCCTGGGGCTTGAGCTACTGTACTGGCGCTCCAACACACAACGGTCCCACTCCGAGTCTGCCTGCCTGCCTGCCTGCCTATGCATGGGCCCCATACTCCAACGAGGCACATCATCATCCCCACCCCACCCCTTCTCTGAAAAGAAGGCAGTCTCTCTCGGGGCCACCCCCTCCGCACCGGTTTCGGCTGGCAGTCCAAACCCCGCCCTCCCCCCTCCCCGTCGTCATGGCTACGACAGAGGAAAAGCAAATGATGATAATAATGAATCATAACAACCTATATGTATGTGTATGTCAGAACTCTCACTCCACACTGCCGGGTAGGTGAGGACTGACTGACTGAGTGAGTGACTGACCCGACCCGTGTTTTGCCCCTCCCGCAGCCCCATCCACATTGTCGACGGCGAACGCGCGCCATCTAGTGGTGGTTTTGTGAATTGCAGTTTTCTCTCATGAAATGCATGGGGGAAAAAAAAGAACAAACAAACCACGCACTGACTGACTGAGAAAACCGGCCCAGGCTGGCTGGCCCCGAGAGAGACTGCCTTCTTTTCAGAGAAGGGGTGGGGTGGGGATGATGATGTGCCTCGTTGGAGTATGGGGCCCATGCATAGGCAGGCAGGCAGGCAGGCAGGCTCGGAGTGGGACCGTTGTGTGTTGGAGCGCCAGTACAGTAGCTCAAGCCCCAGGATTGACTGGCAAGTCTAGAGGAAAAGGAGGGAGGGAGTGCGGGCGGGCGGGCGGGCGGGCGGGCGGGATGA
>NW_012323702.1:0-1478 GCF_000151885.1 Dipodomys ordii
TACTATAAAGCATGAGCCATTAGAATTTCACTCAATGGAATTAAAAATATATAAGTTCAAGCAAAAGACAAAGAACTTTGGAGTACAACATAACATAGATAATAATTCTCTGCTACATATTCTCTGATTTAGTGTTCATATGCTATATTTGTTTAATTTTAAAACTAATTTTGAAAGTATGGCTTCTTGCTAGGTGCTGATGGCTCACACCTGTAATCCTAGCTACTCAGGAGGCTGAGATCTGAGGATAAAGGTTCAAAGCCAGCCCAGGCAGGAAAGACTATGAGACTTTATCTCCAATAAACCACCAGAAAACCGGAAGTGGCGCTGTAGCTCAAGTGATAGAGCACTCATCTTGAGCTGAAGAGCTGAGGGACAGCACTCAACCCCAGAGTTCAAGACCCACGACTGATATTAAATAAAAAAAAATATATGGTTTCTTATGCTTTGTGAGAATGGTCTAATGAGAGAGAATAATAAAACATGTTTCATACATTCATAAACAATTTAACAGTCACTTAAATTCCATATTATAGGATAGATGGCATACATGCATATGTGTATGTGTTTGATTTACATAGACTTAGATTATCACTGAACTTGTTCCTCTAGCTTAAACAGAAGTTGATGAAAGGGTAGCCTTATCAAATACCAATATACTTGAAAGCCTATTATTCAGTAAAGTCATTCAAGATAGGGAAAAATGAAGCAGAAACTTCCATTTGGCAAGTTTCTTCAAACTCTTGCTCAAATTCCTGATCTCTTTTATTTTCTTGAGTAATACCCAAACACTCTCAGGAAACAGAATCATTCAAGAGTTAATGTCACAACAGGCACCAAACACAGAAGAGCTGCTTTATCAGCAAGACTTACGTAAATTGCAGTCATGAATTAAGAAAGAGGACACAGTTTGTTACTCTGCTCTGTCCCCTGAAATAGAAGGGAAGGTTTTCAGAAGGGAAGAATTGGTAGAATTTGTTAATACATTTTTTATTGTAAAAATACTGAACAAAGGGGTTACAGTTACATGAGCAAGATAATGAGTACATTTCTTATCAAGCATTGTTACCTCTTTCTTTGTTTTTTCCCTACCCTGCCTTTTCTCTCAGCTCCACAACTACACTCTCCCTCTCCCACCTCTCCCCACCTAAACTGTAATGTTCGATTTTCAACATAGTGTCATGGTACATCTCATTGTTACAATGGGTCAAACCTGTATCCCTATTTAAAGCATTTTGTTTTTTTCCCTTCCCCTTTCCAAGCTAGAGAAGTGTATATACAAGATACAGGGCACCAACATCAAATACAGTGAAAACAGGGGTTATATCATGGGGAAGGAATATACAAAGAAACAAAGAAAAGCATATGGTCCATTATTAGAAACAATAGAAAGAAAGAACAAACCACTTATGTCCCTATCTTGTATTCATTTTGCTTATATCATCTATCTGATCATAGTGTATAGCTTTTGACCTTTT
>NW_012323703.1:0-1478 GCF_000151885.1 Dipodomys ordii
CCAGCGGGGGACACAGCGAAGACACCAGCGGAACAGAGGAGTGGGACACAGTGAGGACACAGCCGGACACAGCGGGACACAGCGGGACACAGCCGGGACCCAGCAGTGGACACAGCGGGACACAGCGGGGGACACAGCGGAACACAGCGGGGGACACATGGAGGACTCAGCGGGACAAAGCGGGGACACAGCGGCGACTCAACGGGGGACACAGCGGGGGACAAAGCGGGACACCACAGAACACAGTGGGAAACAGCGGGACACAGCGGGGAAACTGCGGGGACACAGGGGGACAAAGCGTGGGACACATAGGGACACAGCGTGGGAGACAGCGGGACACAGTGGGACACAGCGGGGGACACAGGGGGGACACAGCGGGACCAAGCGGGACACAGCGTCGATACAGCAGGGACACAGCGGGACACAGCGGGGGACACAGCGAGGACACAGCAGAACACAGCGTGGGAAACAGCGAGGACACATTGGCACACAGCGGGGACACAGCGGGACCCAGCGCGGGACACAGCGAGGACACATTGGGACACAGCGGGGATACAGCGGGACTCAGCGGGGGACACAACAGTACACAGCGGGACACAGCGGGACACAGCGGGGGACACAGAGGGGTAAACAGCAGGACACAGCGGGGAACACAGCGAGGACACAGCGGGACCAATCGGGATACAACGTCGATACAGCGGGGACACAGCGGGACACAGCGGGGTTCACAGCTGGGGACACAACGGGACACAGCGGGGGACACAGCGAGCACACAGCAGAACACAGCGTGGGAAACAGCGAGGACACAGCGGGACACAGCGAGACACAGGGGGACACAGTGGGGACACAGCAGTAGACACAGCGGGACACAGCGGGGGACACAGCGGGACACAGCGGGGAACACAGCGAGGACACAGCGGGGACACTGCGGGAACATAGTGGGACACAGCGGGGCACACAGCGGGACACAGCGGGACACAGCTTGGGACACAGTGGGAACACAGCAGGACACAGCGGGGGACACAGTGAGGACACAGCGGGAAACAGCGGGACACAGCATGGGACAAAGCGGGAGACAGCAGGGGACACAGCGAGGACGCAGCGGGACACAGCGGCGACACATAGAGGACTCAGCGGGGGACACAGTGGGGGACAGAGCGGGACCCAGCGGGACCAGCGGGGACAAAGCGTGGGACAAAGCGGGAGACAGCAGGGGACACAGCGAGGACACAGCGGGACACAGCGGCGATACATAGAAGACTCAGCGGGGGACACAGTGGGGGACAGAGCGGGACACAGCGGGACCCAGCGGGGACAAAGCCTGAGACACAGTGGTGGACAGAGCAGGAGACAGAGGCGGACACAGCGAGGACACAGCGGGACACAGCGGGGACACAGGTGGCTGAGGGGGGGCCACAGCGGGGGACAAAGTGGGACACCACGGAACACAGCGTGAAGCAGCGGTGAATCTGCGGGGG
>NW_012323704.1:0-1478 GCF_000151885.1 Dipodomys ordii
CACCGGGGGACACAGCGGGACACAGCAGGGAACACAGCGAGGACACAGCGGGACACAGCGGGACACAGCGTCGATACAGCGGGGATACAGCGTTACACAGTGTGGTACACATCTGTGGACACAAGGGGACACAGTGGGGCACAGCGGGACACAGCGGGACACAGTGGGACAAAGCGAAGACAAATCGTGAGATACAGCGGGGGACAGAGCGGGAGACAGCGGGGGACACAGGGAGGACACAGCAGGGCACAGCGGCACACAGCGGGGACAGAGCGGGACACAGCGGGACACAGCGGGGAACACAGCGAGGACACAGCGGGACACAGCGTCGATACAGCGGGGATACAGCGTTACACAGCGTGGTACACATATGTGGACATAACGGGACACATTGGGGGCACAGCGGGACACAGCGGGACACAGTGGGACACCGCGAGGACAAATCGTGAGAAGAAGCGGGGGACAGAGCGGGAGACAGCGGGGGACACAGCGAGGACACAGCAGGACACAGCGGGACACAGCAGGGACAGAGCGGGACACAGCAGAACACAGCGGGACACAGCGGGGGACCCAGCGAGGACACAGCGGGACACAGCGGGGGACACAGCGAGGACACAGCGGGACACAGCAGGTGACCCAGCGAGGACACAGCGGGACACAGCGGGGTACCCAGCGAGGACACAGCGGGACACAGCGGGGGACACAGCAGGACACAAGGGAGGACCCAGCTAGGACACAGCGGGACACAGTGGGGAACACAGCGAGGACCCAGCGGGACCCAGCGGGACCCAGCTTCGATACAGCGGGGATACAGCGTTACACAGCGTGGTACACATCGGGACACAGCGTCGATACAGCAGGGATACAGTGTTACACAGCGTGGTACACATCTGTGGACACAACGGGACACAGTGGGGTCACAGCAGGACACAGTGGGACACAGCGACGACAAATCGTGAGACGTAGCGGGGGACAGAGCGGGAGACAGCGGGGGACACAGCGAGGACACAGCAGGACACAGCGGGACATAGCAGGGACAGAGCGGGGCACAGTGGGACACAGCGAGGGACACAGCGGGACACAGTGGGGGACCCAGCGAGGACACAGCGGGACACAGCGGGGAACACAGCGAGGACACAGCGGGGGACACAGCGGGGGACACTGCGGGACACAGCCATGAGCACAGCGAGGACACAGCGGGACCCAGCGGGACACAGCGTCGATACTGTGGGGACACAGCGTTACACAGCGTGGTACACAGCTGTGGACACAACGGGACACAGTGGGGGCACAGCGGGACACAGTGGAACACAGTGGGACACAGTGGGGACAAAGCGTGAGACACAGCGGGGGACAGAGCGGGAGACAGCGGGGGACACAGCGAGGACACAGCGGGACACAGCAGGGGAAACAGCGGGACACAGCGGTGGACACACGGGGAGAGATCGGGGGACACAGCGGGACACAGCAGTGGAAAC
>NW_012323705.1:0-1478 GCF_000151885.1 Dipodomys ordii
GAGGACACAGCGGGGGACACAGCGGGGACACAGCGGGACACAGCGGGAAACACAGCGAGGACACAGCGGGACACAGCGTCGATACAGCGGGGACACAGCGTTACACAGCGTGGTACACAGCTTTGGACACAACGGGACACAGTGGGGGCACAGCCGGACACAGCGGGACACAGTGGGACACAGCAGGGACAAAGCGTGAGACACAGCGGGGGACAGAGAGGGAGAAAGCAGGGGACACAGCGAGGACACAGCGGGACACAGCGGAGACACAACGGGGACTCAGCGGGGGACACAGCGGGACACAGCGGGGGACACATGGGGAACACAGCGGGACACAGCAGGAACACAGCTGGACTCAGCGGGGGACACAGCAGTATACAGCAGGACACAGCGGGGACACAGCAGAGACACAGCGGGGGACACAGCGGGACACAGCGGGGAACACAGCGGGACACAGAGGGGGACACAGATGGGTACACAGCGGGACACAGCTGGGAACACAGCGGGTCACAGCGGGACACAGCGGGAACACAGCTGGACACAGCGGGGTACACAGTGGGACACAGGGGGCACACAGTGGGGACACAGCGGGGGACACAGCGGGACACAGCGGGACACAGCGGGGGACACAGAAGGGTACACAGTGGGACAAAGCGAGAAACACAGCGAGGTCACACCGTGGGCCAAAGCGGGACAATACAGGACACAGTGTGACACAGTGTGACACAGCGGGGACACTGCAGGGGCACAGCGGGACAAAGCGGGCGACACAGCGGGACACAGCGGGACACAGCGGGAGACACAACGGGTTACAGCAGGGGACAGAGAGGGGACAGAGCAGGAGACACAAAGGGGGACAGCAGGGGACAGAGAGGGGACACAGCGGGACACAGCGGGAACACAGCTGGACACAGCGGGGTACACAGCGTGACACAGGGGGCACACTATGGGGACACAACGGGCGACAAAGCGGGACAAAGCGGGTCACAGCGGGGGACACAGCGGGACACAGCGGGTGACACAGAGGTTTACACAGCGGGACACAGCGTGGACACTGGATGGACATAGGAGAACACACCCAGGGACACAGCGGGACACAGCAGGACACAGCGGGGGACACAGCGGGGGACAGCAGGGGAGAGAGAGGGGATACAGCGGGACACAGCGGGGACACAGATGGACACAGCGGTGTACTCAGTGGGACAGAGCGGGCGCACAGCGGGGACACAGCGGGATACAGCGGGACAAAGCGGGACACAGCGGGACACAGCGGGGGACACAGCGGGGGACAGAGCGACGACACAACGGGACACAGCGGGACATAGGGGGACTCAGCAGGGTCACAGTGGGACACAACAGGACACAGCGGGACACAGCGGGACACAGTGGGACACAGCAGGACACAGCGAGGGACACAGCGGGACAAAACGGGACACAGCATGGACACAGCAGACACAGCGGGGACACAGCGGGGGACA
>NW_012323706.1:0-1478 GCF_000151885.1 Dipodomys ordii
GCTTCTCCCTCTGATTCTTCTTCTCATGAATATTCTTTTTCTCATGCTTCTGCATCTTCTGCTTCTACTTCTTCTCCTTATGCTTCTCCTTCTCAATCTCATTATCAATAATCATCATCATAATAAAAAATCATCATCTTCTTCTTCTTCTTCTTCTTCTTCTTCTTCTTCTTCTTCTTCTTCTTCTTCTTCTTCTTCTTCTTCTTCTTCTTCTTCTCTTTCTTCTGCTTCTTCTTTTCCTGCTACTTCTGCTTCTACTGCTTCTCTTTCTGCTTCTCATTCTGCTTCTGCTTCTCCTTCTGCTAATCCTATTGCTTCTGCGGCTCTTCCTTCTCCTTCTCCTACTTCTACTTCTCCTTCTGCTTCTGCTTCTTCTGCTTCTCCTGCTTCTCCTTCTTCTTCAGGTTCTGCTTCTGCTTCTTCGGATTCTTATGCTTCTGCTTCTCCTGCTTCTGCTTCTTCTGCTTCCCCTCCTTCTCTTTCTGCTTCTCCTTCTGTTTCTGCTTCTCCTTCTGCTTGTGCTTCTTGTCCTTCTCCTGTTTCTTCTGCTTCTGCTTCTCCTGTTTCTGCATCTCCTGCTTCTCCTTCTGCTGCTCTTTCTGCTTCTCCTGCTGTTTTCTTTCTCCTGCTCCTTCTTCTGCTTCTCTTTCTGCTTCTCCTTCTGTTTCTCCTTCTCCTTCTCGTTCTTCTGCTTTTCCTTCTGCATCTTCTGCTTCTTCTGCTACTGCCTCTGCTTCTTCTGTTTCTTCTGCTTATCCTTCTGCTTCTCCTTCTGCTTTTGCTTCTCTTTCTGCTTCTGCTTCTCCTTCTGCTTCTCCAGATTCTGCATCTTCTGCTTCTCCTGCTTCTCCTTCTGCTTCAGATTCTGCTTCTGCTTCTTCGGCTTCTTAATGCTTCTGCTTCTCCTGCTGCTGCTTCTTCTGATTCTCCTGCTTCTCATTCTAAATCTCCTTCTGTTTATGCTTCTACTTATGCTTCTGCATATTATCCATCATCTGAATCATCTGCTTCTGCTTCTCCTGATTCTGCTTCTCCTGCTTCTCGTCCTGCTTCTCTTTCTGCTTTTCTATCTGCTTCTCCTTCTGCTTGTGCTTCTCCTTCTGCTTCTGCTTCTCCTTCTGCTTCTGCTTCAATTTCTCCTTCTGCTTCTCATTCTGCTTCTGCGTCTTCTCTTTCTTCTGCTTCTCCTGCTTCTGCTTCTCCTGCTTCTCCTACTTCTCGTGCTGCTTCTCCTTCTGCGTCTCTTTCTGCTTCTGCTTATCCTTTTGCTTCTCCTACTCCTAATCCTTCTCTCTCGCCTTCTCCGTCTTCTTCTTCTCCTTCTCCTGCTGCTTCTGCTTCTGCTTATTCTACTATTTCTGTTTCTTCTGCTTCTGCTTCAGATTGTGCTTCTTCTGTTTCTCCTTCTGCTTCAGATTCTGCTTCTGCTTCTTCGGCTTCTCCTGTTTCTTCTAAAAAAAAGCTTCTCCAGCTTCTTC
>NW_012323707.1:0-1478 GCF_000151885.1 Dipodomys ordii
TCTCTTTCTTCTGCTTCTCCCTCTGCATCTGCATCTTATGCATCTTCTTTTTCTTCTGGTTCTGCTTCTCCTGCTTCTGCTTCTTATGCTTCTTCTGCTTCTACTTCTTCTTCTGCTACTTCTGCATCTACTTCTGCTTCTTATGATTCTCTAGCTTCTCCATCTTGTTCTCCTTCTGTTTCTGCTATACAATCAGCTTCTGCTTCTCCTTATGCTGCTCCTACTCCTTCTCCTTCTTCTGCTTCTCCCAGTGCTTCTGCTTCTTTTACTTATTCTTATTATTCAGATTCTGCTTCTCCTGCTTCTGCTTCTTCTGCTTCTACTGCTTCTCCTTATGCTTCTCCTTATGCTTCTTCTTCTTCTTCTTCTTCTTCATCTTCTTCTTCTTCTTCTTCTTCTTCTTCTTCTTCTTCTTCTTCTTCTTCGTCTTCTTCGTCTTCTTCGTCTTCTTCTTCTTCTTCTTCTTCTTCTTCTTCTTCTTCTTCTTCTTCTTCTTCGTCTTCTTCTCCTCTTTCTTCTGCTTCTGCTTTTCCTACTTCGTCTGCTTCTACTGCTTCTCTTTCTGCTTCTCATTCTGCTTCTGCTTCTCCTTCTGCCTCTCCTATTGATTCTGCTGCCCTTCCTTCTCCTTCTCCTTCTCCTACTTCTGCTTCTCCTTCTGCTTCAGCTTCTTCGGCTTCTCCGGTTTCTCCTTCGACATCTTCTTCGGCTTCGACTTCTTCTTCGACTACTTCTTCGGCTTCGGCTTCTCCTTCTTCAGCTTCTCCTTCTGCTTCTCCTTCTTCTGCTTCTCCTCCTGATTCTCCTTCTTCTTCTCCTTCTGCTGCTCCTTCTCCTTCTTCTGCTTCTCCCTCTGCTTCTGCTTCTTATGCTTCTTCTTTTTTCTTCTGGTTCTGCTTCTCCTGCTTCTGCTTCTTCTGCTTCTTCTGCTTCTTCTGCTTCTACTTCTCTTTCTGCTTCTCCTTCTCCTGCTGGTTTTTCTGCTTCTTCTGCTGCTTCTCCTTTTGCTGGTTCTTCTTCTGCTGCTTCTCTTTTTGCTTCTCCTTCTGCTGCTGCTTCTGCGTCTTCTGTTTCTCCTTCCTGAATTTCTGGTTCTACTTGTTCTGCGGCTTCTCCTTCTGCTTCTGCTTCTACTTCTGCTTCTGTTTCTGCTTCTTCTGCTTCTTCTCTTTCGGCTTCTCCTGCTTCTTTTTCTTGTGCTTCTCCTGCTTCTGTTTCTGCTTCTCATTCCGCTTCTGCTTCTACTTCTGCTTCTGCTTCTCCTCCTTCTCCTTCTCCTACTTCTGCTTCTCCTTCAGCTTCTGCTTCTTCTCTTTCTCCTGCTTCTCATTCTGCATCTCCTTCTGCTTGTGTTTGTCCTTATGCTTCTTCTTCTTCTGCTTCTGCTTCTCCTTCTCCTTCTTTTGCTTCTCCTTTTGCTTCTGCTTCTAACATGCTTTTCCTTCTTCTCCTTCTGCTTCTGCTTCTTCTGCTCCTCC
>NW_012323708.1:0-1478 GCF_000151885.1 Dipodomys ordii
AAAAAAAAGAAAAAAAGAAAAAAAAACACAAACAGACAGCTAATTACTAATCATGGACTAGAATCTTCTTAAACTTCATCTGCTTAGTGTTCGCCCATTGGGAGTCACCTTCTCCAACTCCTTCTCCTTCTCCTTCTGCTTCTCCTTCTGCTTCTGCTTCTGCTTCTTCTGCTTCTTCTATTTCTACTGCTTCTGTTTCTCCTGCTTCTGCTTCTTCTGCTTGTCCTGCTTCTCCTTCTTCTTCTCCTTCTCCTTCGATTTCTCCTTCTTCTGCTTCTCTTTCTGCTTCTGAGTATGCATCTTCTGTTTCTTCTGCTTCTGCTTCTCCTGCTTCTGCTTCTTCTGCTTATCCTTCTGCGTGTCCTACTCCTAATCCTTCTCTTTCTCCTTCCCCTTCTCCTTCTTCTGCTTCTCATTCTGCTTCTGCTTCTCCTTATACTTCTGCTTCTCCTTCTGTATCTCATTCCGCTTCTGCTTCTCCTTCTTATGCTTCTCCTTCTTCTGCTTCTCCTTCTGCGTCTTCTACTTCTGCTTCTTCTGATTTTCCTACTTCTCCTTCTCTTTCTGCTTCTCCTTCTTTTGATACTTCCTATTCTTCTTCTTGTTGTTCTTCTTCTTGTTGTTCTTCGTCTTCATCTTGTTCTTCTTCATCATCTTCTTCTTCTTCTTCTTCTTCTTCTTCTTCTTCTTCTTCTTCTTCTTCTTCTTCTTCTGCTTCTTCTCACTCTGCCTCTCCTTCTGCTTCTCCTTCTGTTTCTCCTTCTCCTTCTCGTTCTTCTGCTTTTCCTTCTGCTTCTCCTTCTGCTTCTACACCTTCTCCTTCTCCCTCTGCTTCTGCTTCTCATGCTTCTTCTTTTTCTTCTGCTATGCTTCTCCTGCTTCTGCTTCTTCTGCTTCTCCTGCTTCTCTTTCTGCTTCTCCTTCTGTTCTCCTTCTGCTTCTTCCTCTTCTGCTTCTGCTTCTCCTGCTTCTCCTTCTCATTTTCCTCCTTCTTCTCCTTTTGCTTCTTCTTCTTCTTCTTCTTCTTCTTCTTCTTCTTCTTCTTCTTCTTCTTCTTCTTCTTCTTCTTCTTCTTCTTCTTCTCCTCCTCCTCCTCCTGCTCCATCTTCTTCTTCTTCTTCTTCTTCTTCTTCTTCTTCTTCTTCTTCTTCTTCTTCTTCTTCTTCTTCTTCTTCTTCTTCTCCTTCTTCTTCTTCTTCTTCTTCTTCTTCTTCTTCTTCTTCTGATTCTGGTTCCTCTGATTCTTCTCCTTCTGCTTCTTATGCTTCTTCTTTTTCTTCTGCTTCTGCTTCTCCTGTTTCTGCTTCTCCAGCTTCTACTTCTGATCTCTTTCTGCTTCTTCTTCTCCGTCTCCTTCTTGTTCTTCTTCTTCTTCTTGTTCTTCTTCTTCTTCTTCTTCTTCTTTTTCGTATTCTTCCTCTTCTGAATTCTGCTTCTCTTTCTGCTTCTGCTTCTCCTTCTCCTTCTTCTGTTTCTAC
>NW_012323709.1:0-1478 GCF_000151885.1 Dipodomys ordii
GCTGGTTGGGGCTGCGTCTGACGGGCCCTGGCCGCCTTCTGCGGGTGTCCAGCCTCCCCGCTCACCCCGTGTGAGTGGCGGCCAGTGGTGTCTGGGCCTGGGAGGACGGCCATCCTGCAGTGACGGTGGCTGCGATCCTAGGAGTGCTGCCACTAGAACACTCCTGGGCAGGCCTCTCCACCCCACCTGACGCGGGTTTGGGGCGACACCGCCTGGGCAGGCCTCTCCACCCCACCTGACGCGGGTTTGGGGCGACACCGCCTGTCCTACCAGGGAGCTGTGAGAGGAATTCTGGCCTTCCCTGCGGGGGAAGGTCATACTGACTTCTGCAAAAGCTGAGCGGGTGCCCATTGCCTCTGGCAGTGAATAAAGGTGCCATTTCCTCACCGCCTGCCCATTGCTGTCATTTATTTCTTCATGCCGTTCTGTTGGCTCAGGCAGATCAGCGACACAGTTTTCCTTAGGCTTTTTCCTTCTAGCAAAGACGTGAAACATTTTCATCATGTATTTATTAGCCAGTTGTGGTCCATTTAGTTTTTGTTATGACTGTTTCATTTGTGTGGATGTTTAATTATTATACAGGTAATTGCAGAATGGTTACAGTTACTTAAGTCAGATAAAGAGAACATTTCTTCTTTCTTTTTTCTTTTTGCCTATTCCTGGGGCTTGAACTCAGGGTCTGGACACTGTCCCTGAGATTCTTTTTGGTCAAGGCTAGTGCTCTACCACTTGAACAACAGCCCCACTTCAGGCATTTTCTGAATGGTTTATTGGAGATAAGAAGCTCATACACGTTGCTGCCAGGGCTGGCGTCAAACCTCAGTCCTCAGGTTTCACCCTCCTGAGTAGCTAGGATTACAGATGAGAGCCACCAACACTGGCAAGAGCAAACTTCTTTACGGACGATGTCAGCCCCCTTGCTTTCTCCCAGGATTTTCCTCCCATGCCCCAACCACACGTTATATCGTTTATTTTCAACGTAGTGTCCACTGAGTTGCAGCATTGCACTTGTTCATGTCTTTGTCCCTCTATTTCTCTGCCTCGTTGACACTCCCAAAGATACATAAATTGACAAACAGAACAAAAAGAAAACAAAAACAGAAAAACAGAAACTATAAAACCCTCTGGTAAAAAAAAAAACCTTCTGGTTTCCATTTCCTGGAGTTTGTTTGGATAAATACTATTTTTTTTTTGGGTCCGGTCGTGGGGCCTGAACTCTGGGCCTGGGCGCTGTCCCTCAGCTCTTCAGCTCAAGGCTAGCGCTCTACCACTTGAGCCTCAGCACCACTTCCGGCTTTCTTCTTTTTGCTTATGTGGTGCTGAGGAATCAAACCCAGGACCTCATGCATGCAAGGCAAGCGCTCTACCCCTTGCCACCTTCCCAGCCTGATAAATACTATTTTGTATAATCAGAGGCACATAGTCATTGTGCCTTCCTGTTCCTCTCCTAGGAGTATTTTCCTTTGGTCTCATGGGAG
>NW_012323710.1:0-1477 GCF_000151885.1 Dipodomys ordii
CTTCTTCTGCTTCTCCTGCTTCTCCTTCTGCATCTTCTTCTGCTTCTGCTTCTCCTTCTGCTGCTTCTCTTCTTCGCTTCTCCTACGCTGCTCCTTCTCCTTCTCCTTCTTCTGCTTCTCCCAAAGCTTCTGCTTCTGCTTCTTTTTCTTATTCTTTTTCTTCTGCTTCTGCTTCTCCTGCTTCTGCTTTTTCTGCTTCTACTGCTTCTCCTTTTGCTTCTCCTTCTCCTCCTCCTCCTCCTCCTTCTACTTCTTTTTCTTCTTCTTCTTCTTCTTCTTCTTCTTCTTCTTCTTCTTCTTCTTCTTCTTCTTCTTCTTCTTCTTCTTCTTCTTCTTCTCTTTATTCTGCTTCTTCTTTTCCTGCTTCTTCTGCTTCTACTGCTTCTCTTTCTGCTTCTCATTCTGCTTCTGCTTCTCCTTCTGCTTCTCCTATTTCTTCTGCGGCTCTTCCTTCTACTTCTACTTCTCCTTCTGCTTCTGCTTCTTCTGCTTCTCCTTCTGCATCTTCTTCTGCTTCTGCTTCTCCTTCTGCTGCTTCTTCTGCTTCTGTTTCTCCTTCTGCTTCTCCTTCTGCTTCTTCTGCTTCTGCTTCTCCTTCTGCTTCTTCTGCTTCTCCTTCTGATTCTCCTTCTGCTTCTCCTTCTGTTTCTCCTTCTTCTTCTCGTTCTTCTGCTTTTCTTTCTGCTTCTCCTTCTGCTTCTGCTGCAACTGCTACTGCTTCTTCTGTTTCTTCTGCTTCTCCTTCTGCTTTTGATTCTCTTTCAGCTTCTGCTTCTCCTTCAGCTTCTCATTCAGCTTCTCCAGATTCTGCTTCTTCTGCTTCTCCTGCTTCCGCTTTTGCTTCAGGTTTTGCTTCTGCTTCTTCGGATTCTTATGCTTCTGCTTCTCCTGCTTCTGCTTCTTCTGCTTCCCCTCCTCTTTCTGCTTCTCCTTCTGTTTCTGCTTCTCCTTCTGCTTCTGCTTCTTGTCCTTCTCCTGTTTCTTCTGCTTCTGCTTCTCCTGCTTCTTCTGCTTTTCCTGCTTCTCTTTCTGCTTCTCCTTCTGCTTTTCCTTCTCCTTCTGCTTCTGCTCCTTCTCCTTCTTCTGTTTCTTCTTCTTCTGCTTCTCCGGCTTCTGCTTCTTCTGCTTCTCCTGCTTCTCGTTCTGCTTCTCTTCGTCGGCTTCTCTTTCTACTTCTTCTTCTTCTGATTCTGCTTCTTCTACTTCTTCTCTCCTTCTGCTTCTGCTTCTTCTGCTTCTCCTGCTTCTCCTTCTGCTTGTGCTTTTCGTCTTCTTCTTCTTCTGCTTCTGCTTCTCCTTCTCCTTCTTCTGCTTCTCCGTCTGATTCTGCTTCTTCTGCCTTTCCTGATTCTCCTTCTGCTTCTCCTTCTTCTTCTCCTTCTGTTTCTCCTTCTCCTTCTCGTTCTTCTGCTATTCCTTCTGCTTCTCTTTCTGCTTCGGCATCTTCAGCTTCTTCTGCTACTGCTTCTGCTTCTGC
>NW_012323711.1:0-1477 GCF_000151885.1 Dipodomys ordii
TCTGCTTCTCCTGCTTGTTTTTCTGCTTCTCTGCTACTTCTCCTACTGCTAATTCTTCTACTTCTTCTCTGCTTCTCTTTTAGCTTCTCCTTCTGCTTCTGCTCTGCTTCTTCTGTTTCTCCTGCCTGAATTTCTGGTTCTACTTCTTCTGCTGCTTCTCCTTCGCTTCGCTTCTGCTTCTACTTCTGCTTCTGTTTCTGCTTCTTCTGCTTCTTCTCTTTCGGCTTCTCCTGCTTCTTTTTCTTGTGCTTCTCCTGCTTCTCTTTCTGCTTCTCATTCCGCTTCTCCTTCTGCTTCTGCTTCTCCTCCTTCTCCTTCTCCTACTTCTGCTTCTCCTTCAGCTTCTGCTTTTTCTTTTTCTTCTTCTGCATCTCCTTCTGCTTGTGCTTGTCCTTATGCTTCTTCTGCTTCTGCTTCTCCTTCTCCTTCACCTTCTGCTCCTCCTACTCCTAATCCTTCTCTTTCTCCTTCTTCTTCTTCTGCTTCTCGTTCTCCTTCTGCTTCTTCTCCTTGTTCTGTTTCTTCTGCTTCTGCTTTTCCAGTTTCTGCTGCTTCTGCTTGTCCTTCTGCTTCAGGTTCTCCTTCTGCTTCTTGGGCTTCTTCTGGTTCTTCTGCTTCTGCTTCTCCTGCTACTGCTTCTTCTGCTTCTTCTGCTTCTCTTTCTGCTTCTCCTTCTGCTTCTGCTTCTCCTTCTGCTCCTTCTCTTTCTTCTGTTTCTTCTTCTTCTGTTTCTCCTGCTTCTGCTTCTTCTGCTTCTCCTGCTTATCCTTCTCCTTCTGCTTCTCCTTCTTCTCCTTCTCTTTCTGTTTCTGCTTCTTCTGATTCTCCAACTTCTCCTTCTTCTTTTCCTTCTGTTTCTACTTCTCTTTCTGCTTCTGCATCTCCTTCTGCTTCACCTTCTGCTGCTCTTTCTCCTACTTCTGTTTCTCCATCTGCTTCTGCATCTTATGCTTCTTTATTTCTTCTGCTTCTGCTTCTCCTGCTTCTGCTTCTTATGCTTCTACTGCTTCTTCTTCTGCTTCTGCTTCTCCTGCTTCTCTTTCTAGCTTCAGCTTCTGCTTCTCCTGCTTGTTTTTCTGCGTCTTCTGCTGCTTCTCCTTCTGCTGCTTCTTCTCCTTCTCCTTCTCTTTTTGCTTCGCCTTCTGCTTCTGCTTCTGCTTCTTCTGTTTCTCCTGCCTGAATTTCTAATTCTACTTCTTCTGCTGCTTCTCCTTCTGCTTCTGCTTCTACTTCTGATTCTGATTCTGCTTCTTCTGCTTCTTCTCTTTCGGCTTCTCCTGCTTCTGCTTCTTGTGCTTCTCCTGCTTCTCTTTCTGCTTCTCATTCCGCTTCTGCTTCTCCTTCTGCTTCTGCTTCTCCTCCTTCTCCTTCTCCTACTTCTGCTTCTCCTTCATCTTCTGCTTCTTCTGCTTCTCCTTCTGCATCTCCTTCTGCTTGTGCTTGGCCTTATGCTTCTTCTTCTGCCTCTGCTTGTCCT
>NW_012323712.1:0-1477 GCF_000151885.1 Dipodomys ordii
AGATCAGTATCAATTATCAACATCATTAGATATAAGACTTTACAATCTGTCATGCTCTTTCCATATGTCCGACAGATCGAACATCTGCGATTACCTACTGTTTCCTTGTCTTATGTTCTCTTATTATAACTAAAAAGAGCGTGACACGAACTCCAGCCGT
This sequence comes from Dipodomys ordii, assembly GCF_000151885.1. Taxonomy (NCBI): domain Eukaryota; kingdom Metazoa; phylum Chordata; class Mammalia; order Rodentia; family Heteromyidae; genus Dipodomys; species Dipodomys ordii. The sequence continues at coordinate 161 of NW_012323712.1, forward strand.
CGGGCTGCGGTGGGGGAGGGGGAGGGGGAAGCGTCGTTCGTGCCCCGGATGAATCCGTTTCCCCGCCTCTCCACCATTCTGTCCCTCCCCCCACCCCCCGCCACCCCCCCGCCTTCGGGCTTCCCTGGAGTCCTGCTCCTAATTATCTCTTTAATATCTGTTTATCTTCCAGCCCCTGCTTCCTGACCGGATGGTGATATCTGAAGCACTCAGCGGCAACCAGACAGCCAGAGGGGAACGCGAGCCATCCATGCAGGTGGCGTAACCGTCCATGCTCACCCACTCCCCCACAGGCGATTACTCGACCACGACCAAGACCTCCGACCCCCCCTCCCCGCACCAAAATCCACAACCCTACCCTCGGAACAAAATAAAACAAATTTGCTTGAATCTCACGCTGCCTTTTGTTTGTAATTGACGCAATAGGCGAAGGGGAGGGATCTCATTTCTGGTGCCTGACGGGGGGGGAGGGGGGAGGGGCCGGGGAATTGGAGAGGAGAGAAGAGGGGGCAGAGGGCATCTCAGTGTATCTGTGTGTGTGCGTGCGTGCATCTTTGAGGAAACTCAAAGATCGGACGCGACAGAGCATGTATGTAGTCCAGCCGGACCAATTCACCACGTCTCTGTCTCTTGTCTCTCTGTTTCTGTTTCTCTATTTCTCTCTCTGTGTCTCTCTTTGTCTCTGTCTGTCTGTCTGTCTGTCTGTCTGTCTGTCTGTCTGTCTGTCTGTCTCTCTCTCGTTTGAATACTCTCTCCCGCCCGCCCGCCCGCCCGCACTCCCTCCCTCCTTTTCCTCTCGACTTGCCAGTCAATCCTGGGGCTTGAGCTACTGTACTGGCGCTCCAACACACAACGGTCCCACTCCGAGCCTGCCTGCCTGCCTGCCTGCCTATGCATGGGCCCCATACTCCAACGAGGCACATCATCATCCCCACCCCACCCCTTCTCTGAAAAGAAGGCAGTCTCTCTCGGGGCCAGCCAGCCTGGGCCGGTTTTCTCAGTTAGTCAGTGCGTGGTTTGTTTGTTCTTTTTTTCCCCCTTGCATTTCATGAGAGAAAACTGCAATTCACAAAACCACCACTAGATGGCGCGCGTTCGCCGTCGACAAGGTGGATGGGGCGGCGGGAGGGGCAAAACACGGGTCGGGTCAGTCACTCACTCAGTCAGTCAGTCCTCACCTACCCGGCAGTGGGGAGTGAGAGTTCTGACATACACATACATATAGGTTGTTATGATTCATTATTATCATCATTTGCTTTTCCTCTGTCGTAGCCATGACGACGGGGAGGGGGGAGGGCGGGGTTTCGACCGCCAGCC
>NW_012323713.1:0-1477 GCF_000151885.1 Dipodomys ordii
AATGATAATGAGAAAGTAATGAGGTAATTATTACCTTGTAAAGTAGATTGACTGAATCGTCAGTTCGGGAAATTTGTAGTAATGACAAAAATATCTAACCATGTTACAATTCATGAAAATCTAGTGGCTGTTGTTAATTGGTATAAGCCAACGCAGCATTAAAGGATCCATTATGGTTGGTGTGACTCAAATTATATTCAGATATACCCTTGAATTTTTGAAACATCAGGACAAAAGGTTAAGTATCTTTGGAAAAGTTTGGAGACCTTTCCTTGGTTTTTAAATCAGTGGTGGGGCAGAAATATAGGGCTGGGCACTGTCCTTGAGTTCTTTAGCTCAAGGTTAGTGCTCTACCACTTGAGCACCAGTGCCATTTCCAGCCTGGTCAAAAAAGTGGTGGTGAAGCTCCCCCTCCCCCTCCGCAACACGTCGGCTGGCGGTCGAAACCCCGCCCTCCCCCCTCCCCGTCGTCATGGCTACGACAGAGGAAAAGCAAATGATGATAATATTGAACCATAACAACCTATATGTATGTGTATGTCAGAACTCTCACTCCCCACTGCCGGGTAGGTGAGCACTGACTGACTGTCTGAGTGAGTGACTGACCCGACCCGTGTTTTGCCCCTCTCGCGCGCCATCTAGTGGTGGTTTTGTGAATTGCAGTTTTCTCTCATGAAATGCATGGGGGAAAAAAAAGAACAAACAAACCACGCACTGACTGACTGAGAAAACCGGCCCAGGCTGGCTGGCCCCGAGAGAGACTGCCTTCTTTTCAGAGAAGGGGTGGGGTGGGGATGATGATGTGCCTCGTTGGAGTATGGGGCCCATGCATAGGCAGGCAGGCAGGCAGGCAGGCTCGGAGTGGGACCGTTGTGTGTTGGAGCGCCAGTACAGTAGCTCAAGCCCCAGGATTGACTGGCAAGACGAGAGGAAAAGGAGGGAGGGAGTGCGGGCGGGCGGGCGGGCGGGAGAGAGAATTCAAACGAGAGAGAGAGAGAGAGAGAGACAGACAGACAGACCGACAGACAGACAGAGACAAAGAGAGACACAGAGAGAGAAATAGAGAAACAGAAACAGAGAGACAAGAGACAGAGACGTGGTGAATTGGTCCGGCTGGACTACATACATGCTCTGTCGCGTCCGATCTTTGAGTTTCCTCAAAGATGCACGCACGCACACACACAGATACACTGAGATGCCCTCTGCCCCCTCTTCTCTCCTCTCCAATTCCCCCGCCCCATCCCCCCCCCGTCAGGCACCAGAAATGAGATCCCTCCCCTTCGCCTATTGCGTCAATTACAAACAAAAGGCAGCGTGAGATTCAAGCAAATTTGTTTTATTTTGTTCCGAGGGTAGGGTTTTGGATTTTGGTGCGGGGGGGGGGGTCGGAGGTCGTGGTCGTGGTCGAGTAATCGCCTGCGGGGGGGGTGAGGATGGACGGTTACGCCACCTGCATGGATGGCTCGCGTCCCCTCTG
>NW_012323714.1:0-1477 GCF_000151885.1 Dipodomys ordii
CTCTGCTGCTCTACTCCTCTCCTTCTCTGCTCTCTAGGGCTCTGCTCTTGCTTATCTTTTCTCTGCTCTGCTTCTCCTGCCTCTGCTCCTCTGACTCTACTGCTCTCCTTATGCTCTCCTATGCTCTCTTATGCTTCTCATATGGTCTCCTCCTTTCTTCTCTCTTCGTCGTCTCTCTCTTCTCTCTCTTCATCTTCTTCATCTTCGTCATCATCTTCTTCTCTTCTTTTTCTTCTTCTTCTCTTCTTCTTCTTCTTCTTCTTCTCCTCCTCCTCCTCCTCCTCCTTTTCTTCTTCTTCTTCTTCTTCTTCTTCTTCTTCTTCTTCTTCTTCTTCTTCTTCTTCTTCTTCTTCTTCATCTTCGTCTTCTTCTTCTCTTTCTTCTTCTTCTGCTTTTCCTGCTTCTTCTGCTTCTACTGCTTCTCTTTCTGCTTCTCTTTCTGCTTCTTCTTCTCCTTCTGCCTCTCCTATTGATTCTGCTGCCCTTCCTTCTCCTTCTCCTACTTCTGCTTCTCCTTCTGCTTCTGCTTCTCCTTCTTCTGCTTCTCCTCCTGATTCTCCTTCTGCTTCTCCTTCTGCTGCTCCTTCTCCTTCTTCTGCTTCTCCCTCTGCTTCTGCTTCTTATGCTTCTTCTTTTTCTTCTGGTTCTGCTTCTCCTGCTTCTGCTTCTTCTGCTTCTTCTGCTTCTTCTTCTTCTGCTGCTTCTTCTGCTTCTACTTCTGCTTCTTCTGATTCTCCTGCTTCTCCTTCTTGTTCTCCTTCTGTTTCTGCTTTTCTTTCTGCTTCTGCTTCTCCTTCTGCTGCTCCTACTCCTTCTCCTTCTTCTGCTTCTCCTAGTGCTTCTGCTTCTTTTGCTTATTCTTTTTCTTCTGCTTATGCTTCTTCTTCTGCTTCTCCTTCGCTTCTCCTTCTGCTTCTTCTGCTTCTCCTTCTGATTCTCCTTCTGCTTCTGCTTCTGTTTTTCCTTATCCTTCTCGTTTTTCTGCTTTTCCTTCTGCTTCTCCTTCTACTTCTGCTGCTACTGCTTCTGCTTCTTCTGTTTCTTCTGCTTCTCCTTCTGCTTTTGATTCTCTTTCCGCTTCTGCTTCTCCTTCTGCTTCTCATTCTGCTTGTCCAGAATCTGCTTCTTCTGCTTCTCCTGCTTCTCCTTCTGCTTCTGGTTCTGCTTCTGCTTCTTCGGATTCTTATGCTTCTGCTTCTCCTGCTTCTGCTTCTTCTGCTTCCCCTCCTTCTCTTTCTTCTTCTCCTTCTGTATCTGCTTCTCCTTCTGCTTCTGCTTCTTGTCCTTCTCCTTTTTCTTCTGCTTCTGCTTCTCCTGTTTCTACATCTCCTGCTTGTCCTTCTGCTGCTCTTTCTGCTTCTCCTGCTGCTTTTCCTTCTGCAGCTCCTTCTTCTGCTTCTCTTTCTGCTTCTTCTTCTGTTTCTCCTTCGTACATCTCCTTCTCGTTCTTCTGCTTTTCCTTCTGCTTCTCCTTCTG
>NW_012323715.1:0-1477 GCF_000151885.1 Dipodomys ordii
GGGACACTGTGAGGACAAAGGGAAGATGATCGTGATATACTTCTTGGGACAGAGCGGGAGACATCGGGGGACACCTGGAGGACACCGCAGGGCACAGCGGCACACAGCAGGGACAGAGCGGGACACTTTGGGACACAGCGGGGAACACAGCGAGGATTTTGCGGGACACAGCGTTGATACAGCGGGGATACAGTGTTTCCTGGCGTGGTACACAGCTGTGGACACATGGGACACAGTGGGGGCACAGCGGGACACAGGGGGACACAGTGGGATGAGCGAGGACAAATCGTGAGACGAAGCAGGGGACAGAGCGGGAGATAGCGGGGGACACAGCGAGGACACAGCAGGACACAGCGGGACATTGCAGGGACAGAGTGGGACACAGCGGGACACAACGGGGGACCTAGCGAGGACACGGCGGGATTCTGCGTGGGACACTGAGATGACTCAGCGTTACTCAGCGGGGGACCCAGCGAGGACACAGCGGGACACAGCGGGGGACACAGCGGAGGACACTGCGGGACACAGTGGGGAACACATTGAGGACACAGCGGGACTCCTTGGTGACACAGCGTCCATACAGCGGGGATACAGCGTTACACAGCGTGGTACACATCTGTGGACACAGCGTGACACAATTGGGGCAGACACAGCGAGACACCGCGGGGGACAGGGAGGACACATCCGTGAGACAGGGGACACAGCGGGACACAGCGGGGACACAGCTGGACACAGCGGGGTACACAGAAGGACACAGCGGGCACACACTGGGGACACAGCGGGACACAGCGGAACTCAGCGGGAGACACAGCAGTACACAGCGGGACACAGTGGGACACACCAGGGAGACAGCAGGGACACAGTGGGGGACAAAGCGGGACACAGCGGGTCAGAGCGGGGGACACAGTGGGACACAGCGGGAGACACAGAGGGGTACACAGCGGGACACAGCTGGGAACACAGCGAGGACACAGCGGAACACAGCGGGACACAGCGTCGAAACAGTGGGGACAGAGCGGGTCACAGCAAGGACACAGCGGGACACAGCCGGACACAGCGAGGGACACAGCGGGACACAGCGGGAACACAGCGGGGACTCAGCGGGGGACACAGCGGGACACAGCGGGGACACTACACGGACACAGCGGTACAAAGCGGGGGACACAGCGGGGACTCAGCGGGGGACACAGCGGGGGACAAAGCGGGACACCACGGAACACAGCGGGTCACAGCGGGAAACAGCGGTGACTCTGTGGTGACACAGCGGGACCCAGTGGGTGGACACAGCGTGGACACAGCGGGGACTCATCCTGGGGACACAGCGAAGGACAAACTGGGACACCACGGGACACAGTGTGACACAGCGGGACACAGTGGGGACACTGCGGGAACATAGCGGGGAAACAGCGTGACACAAAAGGACACAGCGAGACACAGCGGGGGACACAGCGAGGACACAGCTGCACACAGTGGGGGA
>NW_012323718.1:0-1477 GCF_000151885.1 Dipodomys ordii
TTATCCTCTCCCTCGTTCAATATATATTATAGGGTAGCCCCGAGGTCCTCCAATCGTAAGCCAGTTGTGAATTGGACGTTGGACTTTTACAGTCTTGTCTGGAAGACCCTGCCTACAGATGGTATAGTCTATATAATCCCTAACGATCTGACGGTAGGTTTATCAACTTTCTGACTTTCGAACCGTTGGTGGATGCCGGTTTCTGCTAAGCTAGATAGCCGTGTCCTCGTCCCTGATCTTGATAGTCGAGGCATGGGTCATATTTATGCCGGGGAATAAGGTATCCTCCCCCTCCCCCTCCCCCTCCGCAACACGTCGGCTGGCGGTCGAAACCCCGCCCTCCCCCCTCCCCGTCGTCATGGCTACGACAGAGGAAAAGCAAATGATGATAATAATGAATCCTAACAACCTATATGTATGTGTATGTCAGAACTCTCACTCCCCACTGCCGGGTAGGTGAGGACTGACTGACTGAGTGAGTGACTGACCCGACTCGTGTTTTGCCCCTCCCGCCGCCCCATCCACCTTGTCGACGGCGAACGCGCGCCATCTAGCGGTGGTTTTGTGAATTGCAGTTTTCTCTCATGAAATGCATGGGGGAAAAAAAAGAACAAACAAACCACGCACTGACTGACTGACAAAACCGCCCAGGCTGGCTGGCCCCGAGAGAGACTGCCTTCTTTTCAGAGAAGGGGTGGGGTGGGGATGATGATGTGCCTCGTTGGAGTATGGGGCCCATGCATAGGCAGGCAGGCAGGCAGGCAGGCTCGGAGTGGGACCGTTGTGTGTTGGAGCGCCAGTACAGTAGCTCAAGCCCCAGGATTGACTGGCAAGTCGAGAGGAAAAGGAGGGAGGGAGTGCGGGCGGGCGGGCGGGCGGGAGAGAGAATTCAAACGAGAGACAGAGAGAGAGAGAGAGAGACAGACAGACAGACAGACAGACAGACAGAAAGAAAGAGACGAAGAGAGACACACAGAGAGAAATAGAGAAACAGAAACAGAGAGACAAGAGACAGAGACGTGGTGAATTGGTCCGGCTGGACTACATACATGCTCTGTCGCGTCCGATCTTTGAGTTTCCTCAAAGATGCACGCACACACACAGATACACTGAGATGCCCTCTGCCCCCTCTTCTCTCCTCTCCAATTCCCACACCCCCTCCCCGCTCCCCCCCCCCGTCAGGCACCAGAAATGAGATCCCTCCCCTTCGCCTATTGCGTCAATTACAAACAAAAGGCAGCGTGAGATTCAAGCAAATTTGTTTTATTTTGTTCCGAGCGTAGGGTTGTGGTTTTTGGTGCGGGGGGGGGTGTCGGAGGTCGTGGTCGTGGTCGAGTAATCGCCTGCGGGGGTGGGGGGTGAGGATGGACGGTTACGCCACCTGCATGGATGGCTCGCGTTCACCTCTGGCTGTCTGGTTGCCGCTGAGTGCTTCAGATATCACCATCCGGTCAGGAAGCAGGGGCTGGCAGGTAAA
>NW_012323719.1:0-1477 GCF_000151885.1 Dipodomys ordii
GACACAGCGGGGACAAAGCGAGGACACAGTGGGACAAAGCGGGGAACACAGCGGCGGACACAGCGGGACAGATCGGGACCCAGCGGGGACCCAGCGGGGAAACAGCGGGACCCAGCGGGGGACACAGCAGGGGACACATCGGGTGACAGCGGGGTCACAGAGGGACACAGAAGGACACAGCGGGGAAACAGCAAGGACACAGCGGGACACAGCGGGGACACACTGGGGGACACAGCGAGGACACAGCGGGACACAGAGGGATACACAGAGAGGACACAGCGTGACACATGGGGACACAGCGCGACACAGTGGGTGACCCAGCGAGGACACAGCGGGACGCAAATGGGGACACAGCAAGAACACAGCGGGACACAGCGGGAAAGAGCGGGATACAGCTGGGGACACACCCGGGGACACAGCGGGACACAGCAGGGGACACAGCGGGGACACACAGGGGACAGTAGGCACACAGCGGGACACAGCAGAACACAGCAGGACACAGAGGGACACAGCGGGGAACACAGCGGGGGACACAGCGGGACACAACGGGACACAGCATGGACACAGCGGGTCACAGCGGGGAAATAGTGGGGGACACAGCGGGGGACACAGCGGGATACAGAAGGACACAGCGAAGACACAGCAGGACACAGGAGCACACACTGGGGACACAGCGGGGACACAGCGGGGGACACAGTGGGACACAGCGGGGACAAAGAGGGACTCAGCGGTTACACAGCGAGGACACACCAGGGACACAGCGGGACACAGCGGAGACACAGCAGGGACACAGCCTGACACAACGGGGACACAGCGGGACACAGCGGGGGACACAGCGGGGGACAGCGGGGACACACATGCGGACAGCGGGGACACAACGGGACATAGCGGGGGACATCGGGGACACAGCGGGACAAAGCGGGACACAGCGGGACACAGCGGGGCAAAGCAGGGACACAGCGGGTCACAGCGGGGAAACAGTGGGGGACACAGCGGAGGACACAGCGGGATACAGAAGGACATAGCGTGGACACAGCGGGGACATAGGGTGACACTGCGGGACACAGTGGGACACAGCGGGGACACAGAGGGACATAGAGGTTACACAGCCAGGACACACCAGGGACACAGCGGAACACAGCGGGGACACAACGGGGACACAGCGGGAACCAGCGGGACCCAGCGGGGACCCAGCGGGGGACACAGCGGGACACAGCGGGGGACACAGCGGGGATACAGAAGGACACAGCGAGGACACAGCGGGACACAGGAGGACACAGCGGGGACACAGCGGGGGATACAGCGGGGGGACACAGTGCGACACAGCGGGGACACAGAGGGGACTCAGCGGGTTTACACAGCGAGGACACACCAAGGGACACAGCGGGGACACAGCGGGACACACAGCCGGGGACACAGCGGGTACACAGTCGAGGGACCACAGCGGGGACACAGCGGGCTATACAGCCGGGGGGGA
>NW_012323720.1:0-1477 GCF_000151885.1 Dipodomys ordii
CCGCTGTGTCCCCGCTGTGTCCCCGCTGTGTCCCACTCTGTCGCCACTGTGTCCCGCTTTGTCCCGTTGTGTCCCCTGCTGTGTCCCGCTGTGTGCCCCCTTTGTTCCCCTCTGTGTCCTGCTGTGTCCCCTGCTGTGTCCCCGCTGTGTCCCGCTGTGTCCCCCTGTGTCCCGCTGTGTCCCCTGCTGTGTCCTCCGCTGTGTCCCGCTGTGTCCCGCTGTGGCCTTGCTGTGTCCCCTGCTGTGTCCCTCTGTGTCCCGCTTTGTCCTCGTTGTGTCCCCTGCTATATCCCGCTGTGTCCCGCTGTGTCCCCCACTATATTCTGCTCTGTCCCGCACTGTGTCCCGCTGTGTCCCTGCTGTATCCCCAATGTGTGCCACTGTGTACCCCGCTGTTTCCCACTCTGTCCCGCTGTGTCCCCCGCTGTGTTCCCCTCTGTGTCCTGCTGTGTGCGGCTGTGTCCCGCTGTGTACTCGCTGTGTCCCCGCTGTGTCCTCGCTGTGTCCCAGCTGTGTCCTGCTGTGTCCCCGTTGTTCCCCGGTTTGTCCCCACTGTCCCCCGCTGTGTCCCTCGCTGTGTACCTCTGTGTCCCGCTCTGTCCTCGCTTTGTCCCCGCGATGTACGGCTGTGTCCCCGCTGTGTCCCTGCTGTGTTCCACTCTCTCCCGCTGCGTGCGGCTCTGTGTCCCCTGCTGTGTCCCCCGCTTTGTGCCCGCTGTGTCCCCGCTCTGTCCCGCTGTGTCCCGCTGTGTACCCCGCTGTGTCCCACTGTATCCCGGTGTGTCCCACTGTGTCCCGCTGTGTCCCCCGCTGTGTCCCGCTGTATCCCGGTGTGTCCTGCTTTGTCCCCCGCTGTGTCCCCACTGTGTCCTGCTTTGCCCCTGCTCTGTCCCCGCTGTGTCCCCGCTGGGTCCTGCTGTGTCCCCGCTGTGTCCCACTGTGTCCCGCTGTGTCCACGCTGTGTCCCACACTGTGACCCCGCTGTGACCCGCTGTGTCCCTGCTGTGTCCCGCTGTGTCCCGCTGTGTTCCTGCTGTGTCCTCGCGGTGTAACCGCTGAGTCCCTCTGTGTCCGCGCTGTGTCCCACTGTGTCCCCTGCTGTGTCCCCGCTGTGTCCCTGCTGTGTCCTGCTGTGTCCCCGCTGTGTCCCCCTGTGTCCCGCTGTGTCCTCGCTGTGTCCCACACTGTGACCCCGCTGTGACCCGCTGTGTCCCTGCTGTGTCCCGCTGTGTCCCGCTGTGTCCCGGTGTGTCCCCGATGTCCCCTGCTGTGTCCCGTTTTGTCTCCGCTGTGTGCATGTGTGTCCCCGCTGTCCCCCACTGTGTCCCCCGCTGTGTCCTGCTGTGTCCTCGCTGTGTCCCCAGCTGTGTCCCGCTGTGTCCCCCGCTGTGTCCCCCACTGTGTCCCGCTGTGTCCCCCGCTGTGTCCCGCTGTGTCCAACGCTGTCCGCCGGTGTGTCCCCGCTGTCCCCCGCTGT
>NW_012323721.1:0-1477 GCF_000151885.1 Dipodomys ordii
TCACCGGGTACACGGGGACACAGCGGGACACAGCTAGGACACAGCGGGGACACAGCGGGGACACAGCAGGGGACACAGTGGGACCCAGCAGGGGATACAGCGAGGACAGAGATGGGACATAGGGGGACACAGTGGGACACAGCGGGGACACAGAGGGACATAGCAGTTACACAGCGAGGACACACCAGGGACACAGCGGGACAAAGCGGGGACACATCTGGCGACAAATTGGGGGACACAGCGGTAAACAGCGGTGGACACAGCGGGACTCAGCGGGGGACCCAGCAAAGAACCCAGCGGGACACAGCAGGGGACACAGGGGAACACAGCGGGACACAGCCGGACACAGCTGGGGACACAGCGGGTGACAAAGTGGGGGAAACAGCGGGAAACAGCTGGGACACAGTCGGACACAGCAGGACACAGCAAGAAACAGTGGGGACACAGCGAGGACACAGCGGGACACAGCGGGACACAGAGGGGACACAGCGGGTGACAACAGGGAGACACAGCGGGGACACAGAGGGGACACAGCAGAACACAGTGGGGACACAGCGGGGGACAGCAGGGAGACACAGCTGGGAAACAACGGGGACACATCGGTATACAGCGGGACACAGGGGGTACACAGCAGGACACAGCAGGACACAGCGGGAAACACAAACGGACACAGCGGGGGACACAGCGGGACACAGCGGGGGACACAGCGGGATTCAGCTGGGGACACATCAAAGGACACAGCGGGAACACAGCGGGAACACAGCGAGACACAGCGGGACCCAGCGGGGACACAGCGGGACACAGTGGGGGACACAAAGTCGGACACAGCAGAACACAGCGGGACACAGCGCGACACAGCGGGACCCAGCGGGACCCAGCGGGGACACAGCGGGGACACAGCGGGACACAACGGGGGACACAGCAGGGGACACAGCAGGGGACAGCGGGGACACAGAGGGACACAGCAGGACACAGCGGTACTCATCGGGACACAGCGGGGACACAGCGGGACACAGAGGGACACAGCGGGGACACAGCAGGACACAGCGTGGACACATCGGGGACACAGCGGGGACACAGCGGGGGACACAGTGGGACCCAGCGGGGACACAGAGGGACTCAGCGGTTACACAGCGAGGACACACCAGGGACACAGCGGGACACAGCGGAGACAAAGCCGGGACACAGTGAGACACAGCGAGGACACAGCGGGACACAGCGGAGGACACAGCGGGGGACAGCGGGGACACACATGCATACAGCGGGGACACAGCGGGACACAGCAGGACACAGCGGGGGACACAGCAGGGACACAGCGGGTCACAGAGGGAACACAGTGTGGGACACAGCGAGGACACAGCGGTACACAGAGGGATACACAGAGAGGACACAGTGTGACACATGGGGACACAGCGGGACACAGCGGAGGACACAGAGAGGACACAGCGGGACACAAATGGGGACACAGCAAGGACAC
>NW_012323722.1:0-1477 GCF_000151885.1 Dipodomys ordii
AACGGGACACAGCGGGACACAGCGGGTACAAGGGGGAGACAGAGCGGTACACAGCGAGGACACAGCGGGACACAGCGGGGGACACAGCGGGACACAGCAGGGGACACAGCAGGGGACACAGCGGGACACAGCGGGGGACATAGGGGAAAAACTGCGGGACACAGCGGGGGACACAGCGAGGACACATTGGGATACAGCGGGGACACAGTGGGACTCAGCGGGGGACACAGTGGGTGACAAAGCCGGACACCAAGGGACACAGTGTGACACAGCGGGACACAGCGGGGACACTGCGGGGACACACGGGGACACAGCGGGGGACCCAGTGAGGACACAGCGTGACACAGCGGGGGAAACAGGGAGGACACAGCGGGGGACACAGCGGGACACAGCGGGGGACCCAGCAGGACACAGCGGGGGACCCAGCGAGGACACAGCGTGACACAGTGGGGGAAACAGCGAGGACACAGCGGGGGAAACAGCGGGGGACACAGCGGGACACAGCAGGGAACACAGCGAGGACACAGCGGGACCTAGCGGTACACAGCGTCGATACAGCGGGGATACAGCGTTACACAGCGTGGTACACATCTGTGGACACAGCGGGACACAGTGGGGACACAGCGGGACACAGCGGGGACACAGCAGTAGACACAGCGGGACACAGCGGGGAACACAGGGAGGACCCAGCGGGACCCAGCGCGAAAAAGCGTCGATACAGCAGGGACACAGCGGGACACAGCGGGGTACACAGCTGGGGACACAACGGGACACATCGGGGGACACATCGATGACACAGCGGAACACAGCGTGGGACACAGCGAGGACACAGCGGGACACAGAGGGACACAGCGGGACACAGCGGGGACACAGCAGTAGACACAGCGGGACCCAGTGGGGGACACAGCGGGACACAGCGGGGACTAACCGGGGGACACAGCGGGGGACAAACTGGGACACCACGGGACACAGTGGGACACAGCGGGACACAGCGGGGACACTGCGGGAACATAGCTGGACACAGTGGGGTACACAGCGGGACACAGCGGGACACAGCGGGGGACACAGCGGGGACACAGCGGGACACAGCGGGGGTCAGAGCGAGGACACAACGGGTCACAGCGGGACACAGTGTGGGACAAAGCAGGAGACAGCTGGGGACACAGCGAGGACACAGCTGGACACAGCAGGGTACACAGCGGGACACAGTGGGGGACACAGAGAGGTACACAGCGGGACACAGCGGAAAACACACTGAGGACACAGCGGGGGACAAAGCGGGACACCACGGTACACAGTGTGACACAGCAGGACACAGCGCGGACACTGCAGGGACACAGCGGGACAAAGCGGGGGACACAGCGGGACACAGAGGGACAGAGCAGGAATACAGCAGTAGACACAGCGGGACACAGCAGGGGACAAAGCGGGACACAGCGGGGGACATAGGGAGGACAGAGGGGACACAGCGAGGTGA
>NW_012323723.1:0-1477 GCF_000151885.1 Dipodomys ordii
GATTTTTGGTGAAGCTGGATTGTAGAACGTTGAAATTATAGTCAGAATGCTAGATAAGAGAATTCTATATGCCGAAGGAGAATCCAGATGAAATAATTAAGAAGTAGAAACCAGTTTTCCTTGTAGCAGAATCAGAAGGAAAAGCAGAAGAACATGAAGTTGACGGAGAAACAGAAGGGAGAAGCAGAAAGGAGAAGCAGAAAGAGAGGGTTGTTAAAGCAGTAGAAGAAGAAGCACAAGTAGAATCAGAAGGTGAAGCAGAGAAGGAGAAGAGAAGCAGTAGTAGCAGAAGATGCAGAAGAGAAGCAGGAGAAACAGAAGAAGCAGAAGCAGAAGGAGAAGCAGGAAAAGCAGAAGAAGCAGAAGCAAAAGTAGAAGCGAAAGAAGGAGAAGGAGAAGGAGAAGCAGAAGCAGAAGAAGAAGCATAAGGACAAGAACAAGCAGAAGGAGATGCAGAAGGAGAAGCAGGAGAAGAAGAAGAAGCAGATGCTGAAAGGAGAAGCAGAAGTAGGAGAAGGAGGATAAGAAGAAGCAGAAGGAGAAGCAGAAGAGGAATGAGAAGCAGAAAAAGAGACAGGAGAAGCACAATAAGCAGAAGCAGGAGAAGAAGAAAGAGTATAAGCAGAAGAAGCAGAAACAGAAGCAGAAGTAGAAGAAGAAGCAGAAGCAGAAGCAGCAGAAGAAGTAGAACCAGAAATTCAGGCAGGAGAAACAGAAGAAGAAGAAGCAGAAGGAGATGCAAAAAGAGAAGCAGAAGGAGAAGTAGAAGAAGCAGCAGAAGGAGAAGCAGAAGAAGAAGCAGAAAAACAAGCAGGAGAAGCAGAAGCAGAAAGAGAATTAGAAGCAGAAGAAGCAGAAGCAGAAGAAGAAGCAGTAGAAGCATAAGAAGCAGAAGCAGAAGAAGAAGAAGAAGAAGAAGAAGAAGAAGAAGATGAAGAAGACGAAGGAGAAATAGAAGGAGGAGGAGAAGAAGAAGAAGAAGAAGAAGAAGAAGAAGAAGAAGAAGAAGAAGAAGAAGAAGAAGAAGAAGAAGAAGAAGAAGAAGGAGGAGGAGGAGGAGGAGGAGGAGGAGGAGGAGGAGGACAACGAGGAGGAGGAGGAGAAGGAGAAGAAGAAGAAGAAGAAGAAGAAGAAGAAGAAGAAGAAGAAGAAGAAGAAGAAGAAGAAGAAGAAGAAGAAGAAGAAGAAGAAGGAGAAGGAGAAGGAGAAGGAGAAGCAGAGGGAGAAGCAGGAGAAAAAGAATAGAAGGAGAAAGACAAAGATTAGGAGTAGGAGAAGCAGAATGCTAAGCAGAAGGGGAAGAAGAAGGAGAAGCAGAAGGAGAAGCGGAAGAAGCAGAAGCATGGGAAGCAGAAGAAGAAGCAGAATGGGAAGCAGAAGAAGGAGAAATTGAAGCAGAAGCAGAAGGAGAAGCAGAAGGAGAAGGAGAAACAGAAGAAGGAGAAGGATAAGCAGAAGAATAATAAGCAGAAGAAGA
>NW_012323724.1:0-1477 GCF_000151885.1 Dipodomys ordii
GAGCGCGACGCATTCCGAGCTGCATTTGTGTTGGGCAAGGCGGGCGCATCATGCGGAGGTGTCCAGAATAGAACGCAGGTACACTCATGCCAGCATTGATATTTGCAGGGGATTCAGGATCCGGCTTCATAATATCCTTTGGGGGGGGACAGTAGGCCACGTGTGGGTTGACTGTGATACAGCAAACATGTTAAGTAAAGAACATCGAAAAAACCCGCCCTCCCCCGCCGTCGGGCTTCCCTGGAGTCCTGCTCCTAATTATCTCTTTAATATCACTTTATCTTCCAGCCCCTGCTTGCTGACCGGATGGTGATATCTGAAGCACTCAGCGGCAACCAGACAGCCAGAGGAACGCGAGCCATCCATGCAGGTGGCGTAACCGTCCATCCTCACCTCCCCCTGCCAGGCGATTACTCGACCACGACCACCACCTCCGACCCCCCCCCCCGCACCAAAATCCACAACCCTACCCTCGGAACAAAATAAAACAAATTTGCTTGAATCTCACGCTGCCTTTTGTTTGTAATTGACGCAATAGGCGAAGGGGAGGGATCTCATTTCTGGTGCCTGACGTGGGGGGGATGGGGCGGGGGAATTGGAGAGGAGAGAAGAGGGGGCAGAAGGCATCTCCGTGTATCTGTGTGTGCGTGCGTGCATCTTTGAGGAAACTCAAAGATCGGACGCGACAGAGAATGTATGTATTCCAGCCGGACCAATTCACCACGTCTCTGTCTCTTGTCTCTCTGTTTCTGTTTCTCTATTTCTCTCTGTGTGTCTCTCTTTGTCTCTGTCTGTCTGTCTGTCTGTCTGTCTGTCTCTCTCTCTCTCTCTCTCTCTCGTTTGAATTCTCTCTCCCGCCCGCCCGCCCGCCCGCACTCCCTCCCTCCTTTTCCTCTCGACTTGCCAGTCAATCCTGGGGCTTGAGCTACTGTACTGGCGCTCCAACACACAACGGTCCCACTCCGAGCCTGCCTGCCTGCCTGCCTGCCTATGCATGGGCCCCATACTCCAACGAGGCACATCATCATCCCCACCCCACCCCTTCTCTGAAAAGAAGGCAGTCTCTCTCGGGGCCAGCCAGCCTGGGCCGGTTTTCTCAGTCAGTCAGTGCGTGGTTTGCTTGTTCTTTTTTTCCCCCATGCATTTCATGAGAGAAAACTGCAATTCACAAAACCACCACTAGATGGCGCGCGTTCGCCGTCGACAAGGTGGATGGGGCGGCGGGAGGGGCAAAACACGGGTCGGGTCAGTCACTCACTCAGTCAGTCAGTCCACACCTACCCGGCAGTGGGGAGTGAGAGTTCTGACATACACATACATATAGGTTGTTATGATTCATTATTATCATCATTTGCTTTTCCTCTGTCGTAGCCATGACGGCGGGGAGGGGGGAGGGCGGGGTTTCGACCGCCAGCCGACGTGTTGCGGAGGGGGAGGGGGAGGGGGAGGAGTCGCTCGTTCCCTGGATAGATCCGTC
>NW_012323725.1:0-1476 GCF_000151885.1 Dipodomys ordii
AGAAGACGGAGAAGGAGAGAGAGAAGGATTAGGAGTAGGAGAAGCAAAAGGATTAGCATAAGCAGAAAGAGACGCAGAAGGAGAAGCAGCACGAAAAGTAGGAGAAGCAGGAGAAGCAGAAGCAGGAGAAGCAGAAGAAACAGAAGACGCAGAAGCAGAATGAGAAGCAGAAGGAGAAATTGAAGCAGAAGGAGAAGCAGAAGCAGAAGTAGAAGCAGAAGTAGGAGAAGGAGAAGCAGAAAGAGAAGCAGAACGAGAAGCAGGAGAAGCAGAAGCAGGAGAAGCAGAAACAGAAGAAACAGAAGAAGGAGAAGAAGCAGAAGCAGAAGGAGAAGCAGAAACAGAAGGAAAAGCAGAAAGAGAAGCAGGAGAAGCAGAAGAAGCAGCAGCAGGAGAAGCAGAAGCAGAAGAAGCCGAAGAAGCAGAAGCAGAACCTGAAGCAGAAGGAGAAGCAGGAGAAACAGAAGAAGCAGAACCTGGAGAAGCAGAAGGCGAAGCAGAAGCAGAAAGAGAAGCAAAAGCAGAAGGAGAAGCAGAAGAAACAGAAGAAGCAGAGGCAGTAGCAGAAGAAGCAGAAGATGCAGAAGCAGAAGGAGAAGCAGAAAAACGAGAAGGAGAAGGAAAAACAGAAGCAGAATCAGAAGGAAAATCAGAAGGAGAAGCAGAAGAAGGAGAAGGAGAAGCGAAGGAGAAGCAGAAGAAGAAGCATAAGGACAAGCACAAGCAGAAGGAGATGCAGAAGGAGAAGCAGGAGAAGCAGAAGAAGCAGAAGAAGAAATAGAAGTAGGAGATGGAGAAGGAAGAGCAGCAGAAGCAGATGCAATAGGGAGAAGCAGAGAGAAGCAGAAGAAGAATGAGAAACAGAAAGAGAAGCAGTGGAAGGAGAAGAAGCAGGAAAAGCAGAAGCAGAAGAAAGAGAAGAAGAAGAAGAAGAAGAAGAAGAAGAAGAAGAAGAAGAATAAGAAGAAGAAGAAGAAGAAGAAGAAGAAGAAGATGAAGAAGGAGAAGCATAAGGAGAAGCAGTAGAAGCAGAAGAAGCAGAAGCAGGAGAAGCAGAACCTGGAGAAGCAGAAGGCGAAGCAGAAGCAGAAAGAGAAGCAAAAGCAGAAGGAGAAGCAGAAGAAACAGAAGAAGCAGAGGCAGTAACAGAAGAAGCAGAAGATGCAGAAGCAGAAGGAGAAGCAGAAGGAAAAGCAGAAGAACGAGAATGAGAAGTAGAAGGAGAAACATAAGGAGAAGCAGAAAGAGAAGCAGAAGAAGGAGCAGGAGAAGGAAAAGCAGCAGGAGAAGCAGAAAGAGCAGCAGAAGGAGAAGCAGGAGATGTAGAAACAGGAGAAGCAGAAGAAGAAGAAAAAGGAGAAGGACAAGAAGCAGAAGCAGAAGGAGAAGCAGATACAGAAGGAGAAGCAGAAAGAGAAGGAGGGGAAGCAGAAGAAGCAGAATCAGGAAAAGAAGAAGCATAAGAATCCGAAGAAG
>NW_012323726.1:0-1476 GCF_000151885.1 Dipodomys ordii
CAGAAGTAGGAGAGGAGAAGGAGAAGGAAGGGCAGCTGAAGCAATAGGAGAATCAGAAGGATAAGCAGAAGCAGAATGAGAAGCAGAAGGAGAAGCAGAAGAAGCAGGAGAAGCAGAAGCAGAAGAAGGAGAAGAAGAAGAAGAAGAAGAAGAAGAAGAAGAAGAAGAAGAAGAAGAAGAAGAAGAAGAAGAAGAAGAAGAAGAAGAAGAAGAAGAAGAAGAAGAAGAAGAAGCATAAGGAGGAACATAAGGAGAAGCAGTAGAAGCAGAAGAAGCAGAAGCAGGAGAAGCAGAAGCAGAAGAAAAAGAATAAGCAGAAGAAGCAGAAGCAGAAGCAGGGGGAGAATCAGAAGAAGGAGAAGGAGAAGGAGCAGCAGAAGGAGAAGCAGAAGCAGAATGAGAAGCAGAAACAGAAGGAGAACAAGAAGGAGAAGCAGGAGAATCAGAAGAAGCAGGAGTAGAAGCAGAAAGAGAAGGAGAAGAAGGAGAAGCAGAAGTAGCATCAGAAGAAACAGAAGAAGAAGAAGCAGAAGAAGGAGAAGAGCAGAAGCAGAAGGAGAAGCAGAAGCAGAAGGAGAAGCAGGAGAAGCAGAAGTGGCAGGAGAAGCAGAAGCAGAAGAAACAGGCGAAGCCGAAGAAGCAGAATCATAATCTGAAGCAGAAGGAGAAACAGAAAAAGCACAATCTGAAGCAGAAGCAGAAGAAACAGTAATAGTAGAATAAGCAGAAGAAGAAGCAGCAGGAGAAGCAGAAGAAGAAGACGGAGAAGGCTAGAGAGAAGGATTAGGTGTAGGAGAAGCAAAAGGATAATCAGAAGCAGAAAGAGACGCAGAAGGAAAAGCAGCACAAGAAGTAGGAGAAGCAGGAAAAGCAGGAGAAACAGAAGACCCAGAAGCAGAATGAGAAGCAGAAGGAGAAATTGAAGCAGAAGCAGAAGGAGAAGCAGAAGCAGAAGGAGAAGCAGAAGAAGGAGAAGGAGAAGGAGAAAGAGAACGAGAAAGAGAAGCAGAACGAGAAGCAGGAGAAGCAGAAGCAGAAGAAACAGAAGGAGAAGAAGCCGAAGCAGAAGCAGAAACAGAAGGGAAAGCAGAAAGAGAAGCAGGAGAAGCAGAAGAAGCAGAATCTGGAGAAGCAGAATGAGAAGCCTAAGCAGAATGAGAAGCAGGAGAAGCAGAAAAAGCAGAATCTGGAGAAGCAGAATGAGAAGCTGAAGGAGAAGCAGAAGCGGAAAGAGAATCAAAAGCAGCAGGAGAAGCAGAAGAAACATAAGAAGCCGAAGCAGTAGCAGTTGCAGCAGAAGCAGAAGGAAAAGCAGAAGAACGAGGAGGAGAAGGAAAAACAGAAGCAGAAGCAGAAGGAGAATCAGAAGGAGAAGCAGAAGAAGCAGAAGGAGAAGCAGAAGCAGAAGAAGCAGCAGAAGGAGAAGAAGAAGCAGAAGAAGATGCAGAAGGAGAAGCTGGAGAAGCAGAAGAAGCA
>NW_012323727.1:0-1476 GCF_000151885.1 Dipodomys ordii
GTCCATCTGTGTCCCCCGCTGTGTCCCTTCACTGTGTCCTGCTGTGTCGCCACTGGTCCCGCTGTGTCCCTCTGTGTTCTCCGATGTTTCCCGCTTTGTTCCCCACTGTGTCGCGTGCTGTGTCCCTATGTGTCCCCTCTGTGTCCCGCTGTGTCCCCCCGCTGTGTCCCTTGCTGTGTCCCCCGCTGTGTTCCGCTGTGTCCCATGCTGTGCCCCGTTGTTCCCCGCTGTGTCCCCCGCTGTGTCTTGCTATGTCCCGCTGTGTCCCACTGTGACCCGCTGTGTCCCGCTGTGTCCACACTGTGCCCCGCTGTGTCCCGCCTTGTCCCTGCTGTCCTCCCGGTTGTCCCTGTTGTTCCCCGCTGTGTTCCCTGCTGTTTCTTGCTATGTCCCTCTGTGTCCCGTTGTGTCACCCGCTGAGTCCCCCACTGTGTCCCGCTGTGTTCCCCACTTTGTCCCCGCTGTCTCCCTCTGTGTCCCGCTGTGTCCCCTGCTGTGTCCCCCTCTGTATCCCCCGTTGTGTCCCCCGCTGTGTCCCACTGTGTCCCCTGCTGTGTCGCCTGCTGTGTCCTGCTGTATCCCCGCTGTGTCCCCGCTGTGTCCCCGCTGTGTCCTCCGCTGTGTCCCCAGCTGTGTCCCGCTGTGTCCCCTGCTTTGTCCCCCGCTGTTTCCCACTGTGTCCCGTTGTGTCCTGCTGTGTCCCTCTGTGTCTCCGCTGTGTCCCACGCTGTGTCCCGCTGTGTCCCCCGCTGTGTCCCCCGCTATTTCCCGGTCTTTTGCGCTGTGTCCCGCTGTGTCCTCGCAGTGTCCCCCATTTGTGTCCCGCTGTATACTCGCTGTGTCCCCCGCTGTTTCAGGCTGATACCTGCTGTGTCCCGCTGTGTCCCGCTGTTTCCTCACTGTGTCTCGCTGAGTCCCGCTGTGTCCCGCTGTGTCCCGCTGTGTCCCGCTGTGTCCACACTGTGCCCCGCTGTGTCCCGCCTTGTCCCTGCTGTCCCCCGGTGTGTCCCCGTTGTTCCCCGCTGTGTCCCCCGCTGTTTCTTGCTATGTCCCTCTGTGTCCCGTTGTGTCACCCGCTGTGTCCCCGCTGTGTCCCGCTGTGTCCCACTGTGTCCCACTATGTCCTGCTGTGTCCCGCTGTGTTCCGCTGTTTCCCGCTGTGTCCCTGCTGTGTCCCCGATATGTCCCGCTCTGTCCCGCTGTGTCCGCCTCTTTGTCCCGTGCTGTGTCCCCCGCTGTGTCCCGCTGTGTCCCGCTATGTCCCCCGCAGTGTCCCGCTGTGTCCCCGCTGTGTCCCGCTGTGTCCCTCTGTGTCCCGCTGTTTGCCTACAGTCCCCCGGTGTTTCCCCCGCTGTGTCCCGCTGTGTCCTCGCTGTGTCCCCGCTGTGTCCCGCTGTTTCCTCGCTGTGTCCTGCTATGTCCCGCAGTGTCCCGCTGTGTCCCGCTGTGTCCAAACTGTGCCCCGCTGTGTCCCGC
>NW_012323728.1:0-1476 GCF_000151885.1 Dipodomys ordii
TCATGAGATGGGAAGCTGTTTGCATTGATAAGTGGCCAAGAATGGTGATGACAATGACAGTGATGATGGTGATGCTGCTGCTGCTGTTGCTGCATAATGAGAAAAAGCAAGCAATTTTTACCCAGGAAAACCTCTGCAAAGGTAGCTTTTTAATACAAGGGCTCCAGTTGCTGTAGCAGAGAGATTATTTGACATTGAGTGTGAGAGTAAAAAACATAGATGCTATATGGATAGAAAAAAAGTGAGAGAAAGAGACAGGGGGGTTAGATAGGTATCTTTGAGTAAACAGGGTAAGTCTTTCCAGTAGTATTTACCTGGCAAAGATTCTTTTTTTTTCACTTGATACTGTGAGGAAACATCCTTTTAAAAATATTTGTTATACTACTTTAAAGAAGGTGATAATTACAATATACATTTCTTGGATAATGTTTAATTCAGATTTAGTTTAATGTATTTGTACTAGGATAGAAAAAAAGACATTCAGAAGTGAGAAGAAATTACTAACATTGAAAATTAGTAAAATAGAATTACCACCTATCTCATGGGGTTGCTTAGCAGATAAAATAACGTATTTGAAAATTAGAATTAGAGCATCCTATAGGAGTATCACACACATTACCTTATTATTTTCATGATTTTTTTGGTGTTTTTGTTTTGTTTTTGGTTTTGGTTTTTCCCGGGACGCGGGGCTTGAACCCTGGCCCTGGACACTGTCCCCCAACTCTTCAGCTCAAGACTAGGGCTCTACTACTTGAGCCACAGTACCACTTCCGGTTTTCTGAGTGGCTTATTGGAGATAAGAGTCTCCCGGTCTTCTGTGCCTAGGCTGGCTTTGGACCGAGATCCTCAGATCTCAGCTTCCGGAGTAGCTAGGATTACAGGCGCGAGCCACCAGCGCCCAGCTATTTTCAAGTTTGTGTGTGTGTGTGTGTGTCGGGTGTGAGGCTTGAACTCTGGGGCTGGGTGCTGTCTCTCTCTGTGCTCTACACCTTCCCAGCCCTCCCCCACGTGTTTTGCCAGTCTAGGGGCTGGCAAAAGAAGAAGAAGAAATAGAGATTGAGTAAAAGTAGCCATCCATCCACCAGCCATCCTCCTTGAGACATTCTCAATGTCTCAGTGTGTCTCAATGTGTCTGGGTGGTAGAGAGCTTCCCTACAAATTCGGGCCTAAATGGCAGCAGCGGCAGCGGCGGCATCCATCTTGTTTACAGACCAAGTGTCCACGTTCAAAATGAGAAGCCTCTACACTGAATCTTTGCATGTTCTTGAGCTCATGTGGGCTTTCATGTTCTGTGTGGGTTGACAAGGCAGGCGGGCGGGCGGCCCAGCAAGCAGGGTGTGCGATTCATTGGAGATAAGAGTCTCTTTTGGGACACCGGTTCCTGCTCCCTCCTTCCTTCTGGGACACCAAGGAAGAAGTTGCCGCTAGGCGGGTGGGTTCCAGGCTGGCAGGCAGAGTAAGCAGAGCCCTGCTGGG
>NW_012323729.1:0-1476 GCF_000151885.1 Dipodomys ordii
GTTTATTTATTTTTGTCAGTCATGGGGCTTGAACTCTGGGCCTTGGGCGCTGTCCCTGTGCTCTCAGCTCACGGCGAGTGCTCTACCACTTGAGCCACAGTGCCACTTCCAAAGTTTTGCTTTTTAAAATATTGCATTTCTATGTACAGAAAGGTGATCTGAAATAATGTTTTTGCTGTAGTTTTTTTTTTTTTTAAATTTTACCCTCTTGAAAACAAAACAGATCACTGTGCAATGGGAATATTTGTGCTGGGGTTCCTTCAGTGGTCTTGAAGATATGGTTTCCAGGATGCCTGTCAGCACAAACCTCTTCAACCCTGTCATGTCCTTCCTGGGTTCAGGTCATCACCTTGACATCCAATCATTTCCTGCAGGCAAGGAATGTTTTTATTGTTCCTTTAGACTTCAGATCCACTTAGATTCCTTAAAGTACTTAATTCTGCTTCTGCGTCTTCTGTTTCTTCTGCTTCTCTTGCTTCTGCTTCTCCTGCTTCTCCTATTTCTCGTGCTGCTTCTCCTTCTGCGTCTCTTTCTGCTTCTGCTTATCCTTTTGCTTCTCCTACTTCTAATCCTTCTCTTTCGCCTTCTCCTTCTTGTTCTTCTGCTTGTCCTGGTGCTTCTGCTACTGCTTATTCTACTATTTCTGTTTCTTCTGCTTCTGCTTCAGATTGTGCTTCTTCTGTTTCTCCTTCTGCTTCAGATTCTGCTTCTGCTTCTTCGGCTTCTCCTTTTTCTTCTGCTTCTGCTTCTCCTGCTTCTTCTGGTTCTCCTGCTTCTCTTTCTGCTTCTCCTTCTGCTTCTGCTTCTCCTTCTGCTTCTGCTTCTGCTCTTCTCCTTCTTCTGTTTCTTTTGCTTCTGTTTCTTCTTCTTCTTCTTCTTCTTCTTCTTCTTCTTCTTCTTCTGTTTCTTCTGATTCTACTTCTGCTTCTTCTTCTTCGTCTCCTTCTCTTTCTGCTTCTTCTGATTCTCGTGCTTCTCCTTCTTGTTCTCCTTCTGTTTCTGCTTCTCTTTCTGCTTCTGCTTCTCCTTCTGCTGCTCCTTCTCCTTCTTCTGCTTCTCTCACTGCTTCTGCTTCTGCTTCTTTTGCTTATTCTTTTTCTTCTGCTTCTGCTTCCCCTGCTTCTGCTTCTTCTGTTTCTACTGCTTCTCCTTATGCTTCTCCTTAAGCTGCTGCTGCTTCTTCTTCTTCTTCTTCGTCTTCTTCTTCTTCTCTTTCTTCTGCTTCTGCTTTTCCTGCTTCTTCTGCTTCTACTGCTTCTCTTTCTGCTTCTTGTCCTTCTCCTGTTTCTTCTCCTTCAGCTTCTCCTGCTTCTGCTTCTTCTGCTTTTTCTGCTTCTCTTTCTGCTTCTCCTTCTGCTTCTCCTTCTGCTTCTGCTCCTTCTCCTTCTTCTGTTTCTTCTTCTTCTGCTTCTCCCGCTTGTGCTTCTTCTGCTTCTCCTGCTTCTCGTTCTGCTTCTCTTCGTCGGCTTCTCTTTC
>NW_012323730.1:0-1476 GCF_000151885.1 Dipodomys ordii
TCCCGCTGTGTGCCCCCTTTATCACCTCTGTGTCCTGCTGTGTCCCATGCTGTGTCCCCGATGTGTCCCGCTGTGTCCCTGCTGTGTAACGTTGGGTCCCCCTTTGTGTTCCGCTGTGTCCCCCGCTGTGTCCCCGCTGTGTCCCGCTGTGTCCCCCTGTGTCTTGCTGTGTCCCCTGCTGTGTCCCCCGCTGTGTCCCGCTGTGACCTTGCTCTGTCCCCTGCTGTGTCCCTCTGTGTCCCGCTTTGTCATCGTTTTGTCCCCTGCTATATCCCGCTGTGTTCCCAGCTCTGTCCCGCTGTGTCCCCGCTGTGTCCTGCTGTGTCCCCCGCTATATCCCGCTGGGTCCCCCGCTGTGTCCCCGCTGTGTCCTCCTGTGTCCCGCAGTGTTCTTGCTGTGACCCCCGCTGTGTCCCGGTGTGTCCACCGCTGTGTCGTGTTGTTTCCCGCTGTGTCCCGCTGTGTCCTGCTTTGTCGCCCGCTGTGTCCCGCTGTGTCCCCGCTGTGTCCCGCTGTGTCCTGCTGTGTCCTCGCAGTGTTCCATTGTGTACCCCGCTCTATCCCGCTGTGTTCCCTGCTATGTCCCCCACTGTGTCCCGCTGTGTCCCCCGCTGTGTCCCGCTGTGTCCCGCTGTGTCCCCGCTGTCCGCCGGTGTGTCACCGCTGTCCCCCGCTGTATCCCCCGCTGTGTCCCGCTGTGTCCTCGCTGTGTCCCGCTGTGTCCTCGCTGTGTCCTTCTGTATCCCGCTGTGTCCCCCATTATTTCCCCGCTGTGACCCGCTGTGTCCCGCAGTGTCCCTGCTGTGTCCTCTCTGTATCCCCAGCTGTGTCCCACTGTGTCCCCCGCTGTGTCCCCTCCGTGTCCCCTCTGTATCCTCCTGTGTCCCGCTGTGTCCTTGCTGTGTCCTTCTGTATCCCTCTGTGTCCCCCGCTGTGTCCCCCACTATTTCCCCACTGTGACCCGCTGTGTCCATGCTGTGTCCCGCTGTGTCCTCGCTGGGTCACCCGATGTGTCCCCGCTGTGTCCTGCTGTCTCC
Source organism: Dipodomys ordii (assembly GCF_000151885.1). Taxonomy (NCBI): domain Eukaryota; kingdom Metazoa; phylum Chordata; class Mammalia; order Rodentia; family Heteromyidae; genus Dipodomys; species Dipodomys ordii. The sequence continues at coordinate 1,038 of NW_012323730.1, forward strand.
CACTGTGTCACGCTGTGTCCTGCTGTGTCCGCCTCTGTGTCCCGCTGTGTCCCCGCTGTGTCCCGCTGGGTCCCGCTGTGTCCCCGCTGTGTCCCCGCTGTGTTCCGCTGTGTCCCTGGTGTGTCCTAGCTGTGTAAACTCTATGTCCCTCTGTGTCCCCGCTGTGTCCTACTGTGTCCCGCAGTGTCACCCTATGTGCCGGCTGTGTCCTCGCTGTGTCCTTCTGTATCCCGCTGTGTCCTCCGCTGTGTCCCCCACTATTTCCCCGCTGTGACCCGCTGTGTCCCACAGTGTCCCTGCTGTGTCCTCGCTGTATCCGGAGCTGTGTCCCACTGTGTCCCCCGCTGTGTCCCCGCTGTGTCCTCCTGTGTCCCGCTGTGTCCTCGAATGTGTCCTTCTGTATCCCGCTGTGTCCCCCGGTGTGTCACCCACTATGTGA
>NW_012323731.1:0-1476 GCF_000151885.1 Dipodomys ordii
GCTTCCCCTGCTTCTCCTTCTGCTTCAGGTTCTGCTTCTTCTTCTTCGGATTCTTATGCTTCTGCTTCTCCTGCTTCTGCTTCTTCTGCTTCCCCTCCTTCTCTTTCTGCTTCTCCTTCTGTTTCTGCTTCTCCTTCTGCTTCTGCTTCTTGTCCTTCTCCTGTTTCTTCTGCTTCTGCTTCTCCTGATTCTCCACCTCCTGCTTCTCCTTCTTTTGTTATTTCTGCTTCTCCTGCTGCTTTTCCTTCTCCTGCTCCTTCTTCTGCTTCTCTTTCTGCTTCTACTCCTGTTTCTCCTTCTCCTTCTCGTTCTTCTGCTTTTCCATCTGCTTCTGCTTCTGCATCTTCTGCTTCTTCTGCTACTGCCTCTGCTTCTTCTGTTTCTTCTTCTTCTCCTTCTGCTTTTGCTTCTCTTTCTGCTTTGTTTCTCCTTCTGCTTCTCCAGATTCTGCTTCTTCTGCTTCTCCTGCTTCTCCTTCTGCTTCAGGTTCTGCTTCTGCTTCTTCGGCTTCTTCTGCTTCTGCTTCTCCTGCTGCTGCTTCTTCAGCTTCTCCTGCTTCTCTTTCTGCTTTTCCTTCTGTTTCTGCTTCTCCTTCTGCTTCTGTTTCTTCTCCTTCTTGTGTTTCTTCTGCTTCTGCTTCTCCTGCTACTGCTTCTCCTGCTTCTCGTTCTGCTTCCCTTTCTGCTTCTCCTTCTCCTTCTTCTGCTTCTCCTTCTGCTTCTCCTTCTGCTTCTGCTTCTGCTTCTGCTTCAATTTCTCCTTCTGCTTCTCATTCTTCTTCTGCGTCTTCTGTTTCTTCTGCTTCTCCTGCTTCTGCTTCTCCTGCTTCTCCTACTTCTCGTGCTGCTTCTCCTTCTGCGTCTCTTTCTGCTTCTGCTTATCCTTTTGCTTCTCCTACTCCTAATCCTTCTCTTTCGCCTTCTCCGTCTTCTTCTTCTCCTTCTCCAGCTGCTTCTGCTTCTGCTTATTCTACTATTTCTGTTTCTTCTGCTTCAGATTGTGCTTCTTCTGTTTCTCCTGCTTCAGATTCTGCTTCTTCGGCTTCTCCTGTTTCTTCTGCTTCTGCTTCTCCTGCTCCTTCTGTTTCTCCTGCTTCTCTTTCTGCTTCTCCTTCTGCTTCTGCTTCTGCTCTTCTCCTTCGTCTTGTTCTTTTGCTTCTGTTTCTTCTGCTACTTCTTCTTCTGTTTCTTCTGATTCTACTTCTGCTTCTCGTCTTCTCCTCTTTCTGCTCCTACTTCAGCTTCTTCTGATTCTCCTGCTTCTCCTTCTTATTCTCCTTCTGTTTCTGCTTCTCTTTCTGCTTCTGCTTCTCCTAATGCTGCTCCTTCTCCATTTCCTTCTTCTGCTTCTCCCACTGCTTCTGCTTCTTTTGCTTATTCTTTTTCTACTGCTTCTGCTTCTCCTGCTTCTGCTTCTTCTGCTTCTACTGCTTCTCCTTAAGCTTCTCCTTATGCTGCTTCTTCTTCTTCTTCTTCT
>NW_012323732.1:0-1476 GCF_000151885.1 Dipodomys ordii
GGAGAAGCAGAAGCAGAAGAAGCAGAAGCAGAACCTGAAGCAGAAGGAGAAGCAGGAGAAGCAGAAGAAGCAGAATTTGGAGAAGCAGAAGGAGAAGCAGAAGCAGAAAGAGAAGCAAAAGCAGAAGGAGAAGCAGAACTAGAAGCAGAAGAAACAGAAGAAGCAGAGGCAGTAGCAGAAGAAGCAGAAGATGCAGATGCAGAAGGAGAAGCAGAAGGAAAAGCAGAAGAACGAGAAGGTCAAGGAGAAGGAGAAACAGAAGGAGAAGCAGAAAGAGAAGCAGAAGAAGGAGCAGGAGAAGGAAAAGCAGCAGGAGAAGCAGAAAGAGCAGCAGAAGGAGGAGCAGGAGATGCAGAAACAGGAGAAGCCTAAGCAGAACAAACAGGAGAAGGACAAGAAGCAGAAACAGAAGGAGAAGCAGATACAGAAGGAGAAGCAGAAAGAGAAGGAGGGGAAGCAGAAGAAGCTGAAGCAGGAGAAGCAGAAGCATAAGAATCCGACGAAGCAGAAGGAGAACCTGAAGCAGAAGGAGAAGCAGGAGAAGCAGAAGAAGCAGAATCTGGAGAAGCAGAAGGAGAAGCAGAAGCAGAAAGAGAATCAAAAGCAGAAGGAGAAGCAGAAGAAACAGAAGAAGTAGAAGCAGTAGCAGTTGTAGCAGAAGCAGAACGAGAAGCAGAAGGAAAAGCAGAAGAACAAGAAGGAGAAGGGAAACAGAAGGAGAAGCAGTAGGAGAATAAGAAGGAGAAGCAGAAGAAGGAGAAGGAGAAGCAGAAGCAGAAGAAGATGCAGAAGGAGAAGCAGAAGAAGCAGAAGCAGAAGGAGAAGCAGGAAAAGCAGAAGGAGCAGAAGCAAAAGGAGAAGCAAAAGAAGGAGAAGGAGAAGCAGAGGCAGAAGAAGAAGCATAAGGACAAGCAAAAGCAGAAGGAGATGCAGAAGGAGAAGCAGGAGGAGCAGAAGAAGCAGAAGATGAAGGAGAAGCAGAAGTAGGAGAAGGAGAAGGAGGAGAAGCAGAAGCAGAAGGAGAAGCAGAAGCGGAATGAGAAGCAGAAAGAGAAGCAGGAGAAGCACAAGAAGCAGAAGCAGGAGAAGCCGAAACAGAAGAAGCAGAAGAAGCAGAATCAGAAGCAGAAGTAGAAGCAGAAACAGAAGGAGAAGCAGCAGGAGAAGTAGAACCAGAAATTCAGGCAGGAGAAACAGAAGAAGCAGAAGCAGAAGCAGAAGGAGAAGCAAAAAGAGAAGCAGTAGGAGAAGTAGAAGAAGCAGCAGAAGGAGAAGCAGCAGAAGAAGCAGAAAAACAAGCAGGAGAAGCAGAAGCAGAAAGAGAAGTAGAAGCAGAAGAAACAGAAGCAGAAGAAGAAGCAGTAGAAGCATAAGAAGCAGAAGCAGGGGAAGCAGAAGCAGAAGATAAAGAAGAAGCATAAGAAGCAGAAGCAGAGGGAGAAACAAAAGAAGGAGAAAGAGCAGAAGAAGGTGTGA
>NW_012323733.1:0-1476 GCF_000151885.1 Dipodomys ordii
CATAACCAAAACTGAAACTGGTCAAGGGGTGCATTGGCTCTTGGGGAGGGGGCGGCAATCGGCGAGGGAGCAAGGTGGACTGAAGACAGGGCCAGAACTCATACAACGTAGCCTGATCGATAAATTCGCGGGTCCGGACTGAAACTGAAAAGTATATGTAGGTGTTCTGGGAGCAATGCAGATGAATTTGTGAGTCGAGAGCACAATCCCAGATTCTCTCCCTCCCCCCTCCCCCCGCCACCCCCCCCCGCCTTCGGGCTTCCCTGGAGTCCTGCTCCTAATTATCTCTTTAATATCTCTTTATCTTCCAGCCCCTGCTTCCTGACCGGATGGTGATATCTGAAGCACTCAGCGGCAACCAGACAGCCAGAGGGGAACGCGAGCCATCCATGCAGGTGGCGTAACCGTCCATCCTCACCCCCCCTCCCGCAGGCGATTACTCGACCACGACCACGACCTCCGACCCCCCCCCCCGCACCAAAATCCACAACCCTACCCTCGGAACAAAATAAAACAAATTTGCTTGAATCTCACGCTGCCTTTTGTTTGTAATTGACGCAATAGGCGAAGGGGAGGGATCTCATTTCTGGTGCCTGACGGGGGGGGGGTGGTGAGGGGGCGGGGGAATTGGAGAGGAGAGAAGAGGGGGCAGAGGGCATCTCAGTGTATCTGTGTGTGTGCGTGCATGCATCTTTGAGGAAACTCAAAGATCGGACGCGACAGAGCATGTATGTAGTCCAGCCGGACCAATTCACCACGTCTCTGTCTCTTGTCTCTCTGTTTCTGTTTCTCTATTTCTCTCTCTGTGTCTCTCTTTGTCTCTGTCTGTCTGTCTGTCTGTCTGTCTGTCTGTCTGTCTGTCTCTCTCTCTCTCTCTCGTTTGAATTCTCTCTCCCGCCCGCCCGCCCGCCCGCACTCCCTCCCTCCTTTTCCTCTCGACTTGCCAGTCAATCCTGGGGCTTGAGCTACTGTACTGGCGCTCCAACACACAACGGTCCCACTCCGAGCCTGCCTGCCTGCCTGCCTGCCTATGCATGGGTCCCATACTCCAACGAGGCACATCATCATCCCCACCCCACCCCTTCTCTGAAAAGAAGGCAGTCTCTCTCGGGGCCAGCCAGCCTGGGCCGGTTTTCTCAGTCAGTCAGTGCGTGGTTTGTTTGTTCTTTTTTTCCCCCATGCATTTCATGAGAGAAAACTGCAATTCACAAAACCACCACTAGATGGCGCGCGTTCGCCGTCGACAAGGTGGATGGGGCGGCGGGAGGGGCAAAACACGGGTCGGGTCAGTCACTCACTCAGTCAGTCAGTCCTCACCTACCCGGCAGTGGGGAGTGAGAGTTCTGACATACACATACATATAGGTTGTTATGATTCATTATTATCATCATTTGCTTTTCCTCTGTCGTAGCCATGACGACGGGGAGGGGGGAGGGCGGGGTTTCGACCGCCAGCCGACGTGTTGCGGAGGGGGAG
>NW_012323734.1:0-1476 GCF_000151885.1 Dipodomys ordii
GGGGGACAAAGCGGGATACTGCGGGTCACAGCGGGGGACACATCGGGGGACACTGGAGACAGAGAGGGGAAACAGCGGGACACAGCGGTGACACAGCTGGACACAACGGAGTACACAGAGGGACACAGCGGGCACACAGCGGAGTCACATCGGGACACAGCGGGACACAGCAGGGACAAAGCGGGACACAGCAGGAAACAGCGGGACACAGCGGGTGACACAGTGGGACCCAGCGGGGGACCCAGCTAGGACACAGCGGAACACAGCAGGGGACAGAGCGAGGAAACAGCGGGGGACACAGCAGGGGACACAGCGGGGGACACAGCGGGACACAGCGGGGGACCCAGCTAGGACACAGCGGGACACAGCGGGGAACACAGCGAGGACACAGCGGGACACAGCGGGACACAGCGTCAATACAGCGTGGACACAGGGTTACACAGCGTGTTACACAGCTGTGGACACAACGGGACACAGTGGGGGCACAGCGGGACACAGCGGGACACAGTGGGACACAGCGGGGTCAAAGCGTGAGACACAGCGGGGGACAGAGTGGGAGACAGCGGGGGACACAGCGAGGACACAGCGGGACACAGCGGTGACACAGCAGGGACTCAGCGGGGGACACAGCGGGGCACAAAGCGAGACACCACGGAACACAGCGGGACACATCGGGAAACAGGGGTGACCCTGCGGGGACACAGCGGGACACAGCGGGGGACACAGCGGGACACAGCGGGGGACACTGCGGGACACAGTGGGGGACAGAGCGGGACACAGTGGGGGACAGAGCGTGGGACACAGCGAGACACAGCGGGGACAAACCTGGACACAGCGGGGTACAAAGAGGGACACAGCGGGGAAACAGCGTGACACAGCAGGACACAGCGGGACACAGCGGGGGACACAGCAAGGACACAGCGGGACACAGCGGGGGACACAGCGGGACACAGCGGGGGACACAGCAGGACACAACGGGGGACACAGTGTGACACAGCGGGGGACACAGCGGGACACAGCGGGGGATACAGCGGGGAATACAGCGAGGACACAGCAGGACCCAGCAGGACACAGTGTCGATACAGCGGGAGACACAGTGGGACACAGAGGGACACAGCGGAGGACAGTGTGGAACACAGCGAGGGACACAGGGAGGACACAGCGGGACACAGCAGGGACACAGCGGGGACTCAGCGGGGGACACAGCGGGGAACACAGTGGGACACAACCGAACACAGCGGGACACAGCGGGACAGAGCGGGGCACTGCGGGGACACAGCGGGACACAGCGGGGGACACAGCGAGACACAGCAGGACACAGCGGGGACACAGCGGGACACAGCGGGGACACAGCGAGACACAGCTGGACACAGCGTGGACAATGCGGCAAGATAGCGGGATACAGCGGGGTACACAGCGGGACACAGAGGGCGACACTGCTGGGACACAGCGGGACACAGCGGGTCACAGCGGGGG
>NW_012323735.1:0-1476 GCF_000151885.1 Dipodomys ordii
TCCGAGGGGTTTCTCCGGCGGGGAAACCTTTGAGGTCCTATGTTAAATCATTGTTGGGTCTGGGGTGATGACGCAGCGGGACTTATGTGGGCGTAGGGGGGGCAAAAGCAGTAGACACAGCGGGACATCAGTGGTGGTCTTAGCGGGAAACAGTGGGGACGCAGAGAGGACACAGGGGGACCCAGCGGGACTGAGGTGTTGGTACAGGTGGGACACATTGGGACTCAGTGAGGTACACAGCTGGGGACACATCGGGACACAGCAGGGAACATAGGGAGGACATAGCGGGAGCCAGCAGGACCCAGCGTCGTTACAGCGGAGACACAGCGGGACACAGCGGGGTGCACAGCTGGGGACACAACGGGACACTGTGGGGGACACAGCGAGGACAAAGCGGGTCAGAGCGGTACACAGCGGGGACATTGCGGGAACATAGTGGGACACAGCGGGGTAGCGGGACAAGGCGGGACAGTGTGTGGGACAGAGCGTGGGACACAGCGAGACACAGCGGGGACAAAACTGGACACAGCGGGGTACACAGAGGGACACAGCAGGGACACAGCGGGGAAACATCGTGACACAAAAGGACACAGCGGGCACACAGCGGGGGACACAGCGAGGACACAGCGGCACACAGTGGGGGAAACAGCAAGGACAGAGCGGGACACAGCGGGGGACACAGCAGGACATAGCGGGGGACAAAGCGGGGGACACAGCGGGACACAGCGGTACACAGCGGGGACACTGCGGGAACATAGTGGGACACAGCGAGGACACAGCGGGACACAGCGGCAACACAGAGGGGACTCAGCGGGACAAAGCGGGGGAAACAGCGGGACACAGCGGGACACAGCGGGGGACACAGCGGGGGACAGCGGAGACAGAGAGGGGACAAAGCGAGACACAGCTGTGACACAGCTGGACACAACAGAGTACACAGCGGGACACAGCAGGCACACAGAGGGGACACAGCGGGACAGAGCGGGACACAGCAGGGACCGAGCGGGACATAGCGGGACACAGCGGAACACAGCGGGGGACACAGCGGGACACAGCGGGGGACCCAGCGAGGACACAGCGGGACCCAGCGGGACCGAGCAGGACACAGCGTCGATACACCGGGGACACAGTGTTACACAGCGTGGTACCCAGCTGTGGACACAACGGGACAGAGTGGGGGCACAGCGAGACACTGCGGGACACAGCAGGGGACACAGCGGGACACAGCGCAACACAGCGGGGAACAGAGAGGGAGACAGCGGGGGACACAGCGAGGACACAGCGGGACACAGCTGTGATACAGCGGGGACTCAGTGGGGGACGCAACGGGGGACAAAGAGGGACACCATGGAACACAGCGGGACACAGCGGGAAACAGCAGTGACACAAAAGGACACAGCGCGACACAGCGGTGGACACAGTGAGGACTCAGTGGCACTCAGTGGGGGACACAGCAAGGACATAGCTGGGAAACAG
>NW_012323736.1:0-1476 GCF_000151885.1 Dipodomys ordii
TCTGCTTCTGGGCATCATCTGTTTCTCTGCTCTGCTTCTCCTGCTACTGCTCATCTGCTTCATCTGCTTCTCTTTTGCTTCTCATTCTGCTTCTGCTTCTCATTCTGCTCCTTCTCTATCATCTGTATCACATCATCATCATCATCGTCATCATCATCTGCTCCTCCCGCTTCTGCTTCTTCTGCTTCTCCTGCTTGTCCTTCTCCTTCTGCTTCTCCTTCTCCTTCTCCTTCTCTTTCTGCTTCTGCTTCTTCTGATTTTCCTATTTCTCCTTCTTCTTCTCCTTCTGTTTCTGCTTCTCTTTCTGCTTCTGCATCTCCTTCTGCTTCATCTTCTTCTGCTCTTTCTCCTTCTTTTGTTTCTCCCTCTGCTTCTGCTTCTTATGCTTCTTCTTTATCTTCTGCTTCTGCTTCTGCTTCTCCTGCTTCTACTGCTTCTTCTTCTGCTTCTGTTTCTTCTGCTTCTACTTCTCTTTCTGCTTCTGCTTCTCCTGCTTGTTTTTCTTCTTCTTCTGCTGCTTCTCCTTCTGCTGCTTCTACTTCTCCTACTGCTTCTCTTTTTGCTTCTCCTTCTGCTTCTGCTTCTGCTTCTTCTGTTTCTCCTGCCTGAATTTCTGGTTCTACTTCTTCTGCTGCTTCTCCTTCTGCTTCTGCTTCTCCTTCTGCTAATATTTCTGCTTCTTCTGCTTCTTCTCTTTCGGCTTCTCCTGCTTCTGCTTCTTGGGCTTCTCCTGCTTCTCTTTCTGCTTCTCATTCCGCTTCTGCTTCTCCTTCTGCTTCTGCTTCTCCTCCTTCTCCTTCTCCTACTTCTGCTTCTCCTTCATCTTCTGCTTCTTCTGCTTCTCCTGCTTCTCCTTCTGCATCTCCTTCTGCTTGTGTTTGTCCTTATGCTTCTTCTTCTGCCTCTGCTTCTCCTTCTCCTTCTTTTGCTTCTCCTTTTGCTTCTGCTTCTTCTGCTTTTCCTGCTTCTCCTTCTGCTTCTGCTTCTTCTGCTTCTCCTTCTGCATCTTCTTCTGCTTCTACTTCTCCTTTTCCTTCTTCTGCTTCTCCTTCTTATTCTCCTACTGCTTCTCCTTCTGTTTACCTTCTCTTTCTTGTTCTTCTGCTTTTCCTTCTGCTTCTCGTTCTGCTTCTGCTACAACTGCTACTTCTTCTACTTCTTCTGTTTCTTCTGCTTCTCCTTCTGCTTTTGATTCTCTTTCTGCTTCTGCTTCTCCTTCTGCTTCTCCTTCTGCTTCTCCGGATTCTGCTTCTTCTGCTTCTCCTGCTTCTCCTTCTGCTTCAGGTTCTCCTTCTGCTTCTTCGGATTCTTATGCTTCTGCTTCTCCTGCTTCAGCTTCTTCTGCTTCCCCTCCTTCTCTTTCTGCTTCTCCTTCTGTATCTGCTTCTCCTTCTGCTTCTGCTTCTTGTCCTTCTCCTGTTTGTTCTGCTTATGCTTCTCCTGTTTCTGCATCTCCTGCTCCTCCTTCTGCTTCTC
>NW_012323737.1:0-1476 GCF_000151885.1 Dipodomys ordii
GCTTCTCCCTTCTGCTGCTCTTTCTGTTTCTCCTGCCGCTTTTCCTTCTACTGCTCCTTCTTCTGCTTCTCTTTCTGCTTCTACTCCTGTTTCTCCTTCTCCTTCTCCTTCTAGTTCTTCTGCTTTTCCTTCTGCTTCTCCTTCTGCTTCTGAATCTTCTGCTTCTTCTGATACTGCCTCTGCTTCTTCTGTTTCTTCTGCTTCTCCTTCTGCTTTTGCTTCTCTTTCTGCTTCTGCTTCTCCTTCTGCTTCTCCAGATTCTGCTTCTTCTGCTTCTCCTTCTGCTTCAGGTTCTTCTTTTGCTTTTTCGGCTTCTTCTGCTTCTGCTTCTCCTGCTGCTGCTTCTTCTGCTTCTCCTGCTTCTCTTTCTGCTTTTCCTTCTGTTTCTGCTTCTCCTTCTGCTTCTGCTTCTTCCCCTTCTTCTGTTTCTTCTGCTTCGGCTTCTCCAGCTTCTGCTTCTCCTGCTTCTCGTTCTGCTTCTCTTTCTGCTTCTCTTTCTCCTTCTCCTTGTCCTTCTCCTTCTTCTGCTTCTTCTTCTGCTTCTGCTTCTCCTTCTGCTTCTGCTTCTGCTTCAATTTCTCCTTCTGCTTCTCATTCTGCCTCTGCGCCTTCTGTTTCTTCTGCTTCTCCTGCTTCTTCTTCTCCTGCTACTCCTACTTCTCGTGCTGCTTCTTCTTCTGCGTCTCTTTCTGGTTCTGCTTATCCTTTTGCTTCTCCTACACCTAATCCTTCTCTTTCGCCTTCTCCTTCTTCTTCTTCTGCTTCTCCTGGTGCTTCTGCTTCTGCTTATTCTACTATTTCTGTTTCTTCTGCTTCTGCTTCACATTGTGCTTCTTCTGTTTCTCCTTCTGCTTCAGATTCTGCTTCTGCTTCTTCGGCTTCTCCTGTTTCTTCTGCTTCTTCTTCTCCTGCTTCTTCAGCTTCTCCTGCTTCTCTTTCTGCTTCTCCTTCTCCTTCTGCTTTTCCTTCTGCTTCTGCTTCTGCTCTTCTCCTTCTTCTGTTTCTTTTGCTTCTCTTTCTTCTTCTTCTTCTTCTTCTTCTTCTTCTTCTTCTTCTTCTTCTTCTTCTTCTTCTTCTTCTTCTTCTTCTTCTTCTTCTTCTTCTTCTGTTTCTTCTGATTCTACTTCTGCTTCTCCTTCTTCTACTTCTCTTTCAGTTTCTACTTCTGCTTCTTCTGATTCTCCTGCTTCTCCTTTTGTTCTCCTTCTGTTTCTGCTTCTCTTTCTGCTTCAGCTTCTCCTTCTGCTGCTCCTTCTACTTCTCCTTCTTCAGCTTCTCCAACTGCTTCTGCTTCTGGTACTTTTGCTTATTCAATTTCTTCTGCTTCACCTGCATCTACTGCTTCTCCTTCTGCTTCTCCTTCTTCTGCTTCTTCTGCTTCTACTGCTTCTCCTTCTGCTTCAGATTTCTGCTTCTGCTTCTTCAGCTTCATCAGCATAATGCTTCTCCTGATACTGCTTCTTCTGCTTCTCCTGC
>NW_012323739.1:0-1475 GCF_000151885.1 Dipodomys ordii
TCTCTCTGCTTACCTGCTTCTCTTTCTGCTCTCCTCCTGATCTCCTCTGTTCTCCATTCTCCTTCTGTCATCTGCTTTTCCTCTGCTTCTGCTCTGCATCTGCTACAACGGCTACTGCTTCTACTTCTTCTGTTCATCTGCTTCTCCTTCTGCTTTTGATTCTCTTTCTGCTTCTGCTTCTCCTTCTGCTTCTCATTCTGTTTCTCCAGATTCTGCTTCTTCTGCTTCTCCTGCTTCTCCTTCTGCTTCAGGTTCTGCTTCTGCTTCTTCGGATTCTTATGCTTCTGCTTCTCCTGCTTCTGCTTCTTCTGCTTCCCCTCCTTCTCTTTCTGCTTCTCCTTCTGTTTCTGCTTCTCCTTCTGCTTCTCCTTCTGCTTCTCCTTCTCCTTCTCCTGCTCCTTCTTCTTCTTCTTCTTCTTCTTCTTCTTCTTCTTCTTCTTCTTCTTCTTCTTCTTCTTCTTCTTCTTCTTCTTCTTCTTCTTCTTCTTCTTCTTCTTCTTCTTCTTCTTCTTCTTCTTCTCCCGCTTCTGCTTCTTCTGCTTCTCCTGCTTGTCCTTCTCGTTCTGCTTCTCCTTCTCCTTCTTCTGCTTCTCTTTCTGCTTCTTCTTCTGCTTCTTCTGATTCTCCAACTTCTCCTTCTTCTTCTCCTTCTGTTTCTGCTTCTCTTTCTGCTTCTGCATCTCCTTCTGCTTCACCTTCTGCTGCTCCTTCTCCTTCGTCTGTGTCTCCCTCTGCTTCTGCTTCTTATGCTTCTTCTTTTTCTTCTGCTTCTGCTTCTCCTGCTTCTGCTTCTTATGCTTCTACTGCTTCTTCTGCTTCTGCTTCTTCTGCTTCTTCTGCTTCTTCTGGTTCTACTTCTCTTTCTGCTTCTGCTTCTCCTACTTCTTTTTCTGCTTCTTCTGCTGCTTCTCCTTCTGCTGCTTCTTCTAGTTCTTCTTCTGCTTCTCTTTTTGCTCCTCCTTCTGCTTCTGCTTCTGAGTCTTATGTTTCTCTTGCCTGAATTTCTGGTTCTAATTCTTCTGCTGCTTCTCCTTCTGCTTCTGCTTCTCGTTCTGCTTCTGTTTCTGCTTCTGCTTCTTCTCTATCGGCTTCTCCTGCTTCTGCTTCTTGTGCTTCTCCTGCTTCTCTTTCTACTTCTCATTCCGCTTCTGCTTCTCCTTCTGCTTCTGCTTCTCCTCCTTCTCCTTCTCCTACTTCTGCTTCTCTTTCAGCTTCTGTTTCTTCTGCTTCTCCTGCTTCTCCTTCTTCATCTCCTTCTTCTTGTGCTTGTCCTTATGCTTCTACTTCTGCTTCTGTTTCTCCTTCTCCTTCTCCTTCTTTTGCTTCTCCTTTTGCTTCTGCTTCTTCTGCTTCTCCTTCTGCTTCTGCTTCTTCTGCTTCTCCTGCTTCTTCTTCTGCATCTTCTTCTGCTTCTCCTTCTCTTCTTCTGCTTCTCCTTCTGATTCTTCTTCTTCTGCTTTAACTGCTTCTCTTTC
>NW_012323740.1:0-1475 GCF_000151885.1 Dipodomys ordii
GTAACTTTAAGCTCTCTGTATATGACCTTTACAATAATAAATAAGAAACAAACAAAAAAATACATAGGGAACGGAACACCATATATATGAAATGGACATTTGTTTAGTGATTGTGTAATTGTGGGTCAATAATAACTCATATCTACTCAATAACACAGAGCTTGAAAGAACTATTTCAGTTTTATTTAATTATACTTACAAATACACTGAGAAGTTTCTATTGCAATTATTTGTTATGAGTTTACACTAGTATTGATTTCTTTGATTGATATATGTGTTATTCTATGTATGAGCCATTATAGCTCATACATAGTGATATCTGCTGTAAATAAAGAATTACAGAAACTTTTTTGGGGAGAAAGCCATAGAAGAAATATAGAGGTAAGATAAGAAAATCATCAAAAATTTAAAAATTGATGGTAGTTTGTGAGATACTTAAAAGAGTAACAAAATATTATTTGAAAAATGTACTACGTATGAGTGTGGAAAATAGTAATAAGGACAGCAATTTAAAAACATTGTGAATGTCTAAATACAATATGTTCAACATATCACTATAATTATTAAAATATGTTTAAACACTGTTATTCAAAAAGTTAAAATAATTATGATCCATGGCCTCAATTCTTATGTTAAAATGTCAATAATATCTCAGGTAAATATACCTATGAAAAAGAATATATAACATGCTTTCAATTAAAAAATATGATTGTTATGATTATAAAACCTCACATAAATTAATCTGTCCATAAAAATCAATAAGCAAAAATATTTAGAACATCATTATAACAGTTACATATTTCTTGTGACAACATATTCATCAAAATAAAAATTGAACAGGTTCTTTAAGTTAATAATTTTGTTTGCTTTCTTTATTGTTTCTTTATAGAATTATAATTTTTAATTCAACATGTAATCATCTATACAACCAGTAACACATGTCTTAGCATTTCATTAATTATTTCTATTATTTTTTATTTTTATTTTTTGTAGGTATTGGGCTTGAATTTTGGGCCTGACCATTGTCCCTGAGATCTTCAGCTCAAGGCTAGCACTCTATTACTTGAGCCATAGCACACTTCTTGTTTTCTGGTGGTTAATTGGAGATAAGACTTTCATGGACTTTCCTACCCTAGTTGGCTTTTAACCTTACTCCTCAGATCTTATCCTACTGAGTAGCTTGGATTACAGGTGTGTGCCACTGGCACCCATCTCCTTTCAGTTATTTTTACAAGTTTCAGAGGCATTGGAAAACAACGTTCAAGTCACTTCACATGGAAAACTCCCAATGAGTTAAAATACAAGAACATATTAACACAACAGTCTTTGCTAATAGTACATGAAATATTCATGTAAATATATAAGAAATAATGGGCCTCTATGCTATTGACATATACTTGATAACAGCAATTTCTTGCAAATTATCAATACAATACAAAGATGAATGTCAGTATATCTTGTTAGTTCATTTATGA
>NW_012323741.1:0-1475 GCF_000151885.1 Dipodomys ordii
AAAATTCTTTTTTCTTAAGAATCGAATATACAGAGTTCGGCATCTTTCGATTCTACTGCTTATCCTAAAGGATATCATGACCCTCACCATAATACATATTATCTTAATCATCATAGTAATCATCAATCGTCCTCGTCATCATCGTCCTTCGTCGTCTTATTCATCTTCGTCATCCTTCTTCTTCTCATTCATTTGCTTCTGCTATTCCTGCATCTTCAGCTTCTACTGAATCTCTTTCTGCTTCTCCATCTGCTTCTGCTTCTCCTTCAGCTTCTCCTAAAGCTTCTGCTGCTCTTCCTTCTCCTTCTCCTACTTCTGCTTCTCCTTCTGCTTCTGATTCTCCTTCTGCTTCTCCTTATATTTCTTTCTCTTTCTCGTTCTTCTGCTTCTACTTCTGCTTATGCTTCTGCTACTTATGCTTCTTCTGTTTCTTTTGCTTCTGCTTCAGTTGCTTCTGTTTCTTAGCTTCTCCTGCTTCTGTTTCTGCTTCTTCTTCTTCTTCTCTTTCGGGTTCTCCTGCTTCTGCTTCTTGTGCTTCTCCTGCTTCTCTTTCTGCTACTCATTCTGCTTCTGCTTCTCCTTCTGTTTCTGCTTCTCCTCCTTCTCCTTCTCCTTCTCATACTTCTGCTTCTTCTTCAGCTTCTGCTTCTACTGCTTCTCCTGCTTCTCCTTCTGCATCTCCTTCTGCTTGTGCTTGTTCTTATGCTTCTTCTTCTGCATCTGCTTCTCCTGCTTGTTTTGGTTCACCTTTTGCTTCTGCTTCTACTGCTTTTCCTGCTTCTCCTTAGGCTTCTCCCTCTGCCTCTGCTTCTGCTTCTCCTTCTGTTTCTCCTTCTCCTTCTCGTTTTTCTGCCTTTCCTTCTGCTTCTCCTTCTGATTCTACATCTGCTCCTTCTCCCTCTGCTGCTGCTTCTCATGCTTCTTCTTTTTCTTCTGCTTCTGCTTCTCCTGCTTCTGCTTCTTCTGCTTCTCCTGCTTCTCATCTCTGCTTCTCCTGCTGCTTGTCCTTCTGCTCCTCCTTCTCCTTCTTCTACTTCTCCTTCTGCTTCTACTTCTGCTTCTTCTTCTTCTCCTTCTACTTCTCCTGCTTCTCCTTCTTCTTTTGCTTCTTCTTCTCCTTATGCTTCTTCTTCTTCTTCTTCTTCTTCTCCTTCTTCTTCTTCTTCTTCTTCTTCTTCTTCTTCTTCTTCTTCTTCTTCTTCTTCTTCTTCTTCTTCTTCTTCTTCTTCTTCTTCTTCTTCTTCTTCTTCTTCTGTATCTTCTGTTTCTGCTTCTCCTGCTTCTGCATTTGTGCTTCTCCTGCTTCTCTTTCTTCTTCCCATTCTTCTGCTTCTCCTTCTGCTTCTCCTATTGCTTCTGCTGCCCTTCCTTCTCCTTCTCCTACTTCTGCTTCTCCTTCTGCTTCTGCTTCTTCTGCTTCTCCTGCTTCTCCTTCTGCATCATAAATCTGCTTCTGCTTCTCCTTATGCAGCTTC